>NC_060278.1:93332795-93447303 GCF_021613505.1 Equus quagga
AAAGTCAAACAGAAGAGCCCAAAGCAGCACATTACAAAATGTTAAGCCTCGCCAATCAGCGATATTTGTGTTTTCAGCTAAACAGAAGGCTCTGCCCAGACAACCTTCCATGACATCTTCACTCACTCTGAGAGTATAGGACTGTCCCCTACAACAGAATTAAAGGGACAACAGTGCTGCTTTTTAATGAACACCAATGGAAGACAATATAGCATTAATTCATGCCATAAACAAAGCAACAGACACTGCTACATTAATAATTTTACTATTTCTGCAGCCCTATCCATTCTTTAAGAAGCTTCCGATTCCAATATTTGTGAGTGTATAAAGCACATGGGACACCCTTTACTGTCTCTCAAGCTTCAAGAGTCACTGCCTAAATGACTGACAGTCTCCTACTTAAAAACCTAAAACTAGCAAATATATCTATTAAAATTACGGTATGACTAGAAAGAATCATTTTATGATGTCTGGATAGCATTTTAAAAAGCCGTGACTCTATATGTGGGTCTTCATTTACTTCTATGACCATGCTTCCTTCCACTTGTCCTTCACAAAATAATTTCCAATTCTACAATGGATACGGATCAATACATCAGAATCAATGCTATCCTTGCTTTTTACAAGTTTAGCATTTGAAGTACACGTGGATGGGCTGGAAGCAGGGAAGCATATACAACCCTGAATGAGTAAGAAAAATCCTTTCTTCTAACAAATCAATTTTTAAATATACTGGAAGGACAGAGGATAAGGCTCAACCTTTCAAGGGAGCCTTGGTGAATACTATTAAAAACAAAGGTTACCTTTATGAACTGAAAAACCATCCTCTAAGTAAGCTCATAAGCCAGAAATACTTTACATAGGGAAAATCTCCACTAACTAGTCTAAGGTAATGAGAACCCTCAATAACCAGGGTTTTATATTAAGAACTGGAAAACTGCAGTATTGCACTTAAAAGCTCCCGTCTTAAATCTTTACATGAAAGAAAAAGGCTTCAGAAGTCATGTTGAAAGACATCATGCATGTTAGTCACAGTCACGAAGGGTCACAAGGCTTGGCTGGAACAGCTATCTTGCTGTTTGCAAAACCTTAAAAGACACAGATCTAAATTTACTTTCTGATCCTACTATTTTCTTAACATCAAACTAACTTTTAGATAAAAATAAATAGGTAAATATAAATGGGCAAATAGTGCCAAATTTTATTATCTAATTCGTTTAGTCTCATTTAAGGCTAAAGGATAGTCTTTGTGCCATATTGTATTTCCCTTTCTAAATGAAGGGGAAAAAATCCACTTCTGCCTCCCTTAAAAAGGGGGAGCGGGGCCAGCCCCGTGGCTCAGCAGTTAAGTTGGCACATTCCGCTTCAAGGGCCCAGGGTTCACTAGTTCGGATCCTGGGTGTGGACCTATGCACCGCTTCACAAGCCATGCTGTGGCAGGCATCCCACACATAAAGTAGAGGAAGACAGGCACGGATGTTAGCTCAGGGCCAGTCTTCCTCAGCAAAAAGAGAAGGATTGGCAGCAGATGTTAGCTCAGGGCTGATCTTCCTCAAAAAAAGAAATAGGGAGAGCTAAAGGGTCTAGAGCTGTGCTGTCAAATGCCAGTGCCACTAGCCATATGTGGTTATTTAAATTTAAATTACCCAATATTAAATAAAATTTTAAATCCTGTTCCCTAGTCATACTAGCCACCTTTTCAGGGCTCAAAAGCCACATATAACTCATAGGTCTCGCACAGATATAGGACATTTTCCATCAGAACACAAAGGTCTACTGGACAGTTCTGATCTAGAACAATGTTTCTCAAATTTAAATGTGCACAGGGGCTGCCCCATGGCCGAATGGTTAAGTCTGCGCGCTCCTCTTTGGCGGCCCAGGGTTTCACCAGTTCGGATCCAGGGCGTGGACATGGCACCACTCATCAGGCCATGCTGAGGCGGCGTCCCATGTGCCACAACTAGAAGGACCCACAACTAAAATATACAACTATATACTGGGGTTATTTGGGGAGAAAAAGAAAAAAAAAAGAAGAAGAAGATTGGTAACAGTTGCTAGCTCAGGTGCCAATCTTTAAAAAAATAAATAAATGTGCACAAAAATCATCAGCATAGCTTGCTATAACACAGATCACTGGGTCCCCACGCCAGGTAATTTATTTCAGTTGGCCTGGAATGGGGCCCAAGAATTTGCATTTCTAACAAGCTCCAAGATAATGTTGCCTATTATCTTGAGTAGTGCTCTCTATGGTAAAGGACTAGTTTTTGTTTTTTCCCAATCCATTGTGGACTAATACTTTTATAAAATACTAAAAAAGTGAATTACCAGGAAAAAATTTTTAAAAACACAAAGACTATACCACAAACTTACATTTTTTATTATTAGATTCAGCAACAGACAAATTTTCTAAAAAATGCTGAAAAAGCATCTAAATGCTTCAAGTTCTGTACTTAGATCATCGCAGACAGGTAACAGTCTACAGACCTGCACAGATCCACAGACTAACTTTGAGTAGCCCTGATCTAAGAGTTTATTTTAGATTTTTACAACTACCTTTTTGGAGCTAGTCATTAATGATCTCTTTCACATCCTGTATCATTTCCTCACTGTATTTTTACAACTCAAGGCAAAACTGTTAATTCCATTAAGCAGAATACCCCTAAGTCCCTTAAAACGATACTATATAGGGTTTGATTAAAGAAGCAATCTGACAGCAAAGGAAACCATCAACAAAACAAAAAGACAACCTAACAATTGGGCGAAGATATTTGCAAACCATATACCTGATGAGGACTAAAATCCAAAATATATAAAGAACTCATACATCTCAAAAACAAAAAAACTAACAACCCAAGTAAAACATGGGCAAAAGATCTGAACAGACATTTCTCCAAAGAAGATATACCGTTGGCCAACAGGCACATGAAAAGATCTTCAACAGCACTAATTATCAGGGAAGTGCAAATAAACACTACGATGAACAGATACCACCTAACACCCGGCAGAATGGCTATAATTAACAAGACAGGAAATAAGTGTTAGAGAAGTTGTGGAGAAAAGGGAACTCTCATCCACTGCTGGGGGGAGTGCAAACTGGTGCAGCCTCTATGGAAAATAGTATGGAAGTTCCTCAAAAAATTAGGAATAGAACTACCATACAATCCAGCACTTCCACTGCTGGGTTTTTATCCAAAGAACATGAAAACTCGAATGTGTAAAAATATATGCACCTCTATGTTCATCGCAGCATTATTCACAATAGCCAAGACTTGGAAGCAACCTAGGTTCCCATCAAAGGACGAATGGACAAAGAAGATGTGGTATATATACACAATGGAATACTACTCAGCCATAAAAAAGGGTAAAATCTGGCCATTTTTGACAATATAGATGGACCTTTAGGGTATTATGCTAAGCGAAATAAGTTAAGAGGGAGAAAGTCAAACATCATATCTCACTCATAAATAGAAGATAAAAACAACAACAAACGAACACAGAGATAGAGATTGGATTGGTGGTTACCAGAAGGGGGAAGGGAGGCGGGTGAAAGGGGTGATTAGGCACATGTGTATGGTGATGGATTGTAATTAGTCTTTGGGTGGTGAACACGATGCAACCTACAGAAATGGAAATATAATAATGTACAGCTGAAATTCATTTAATGTTATAAATCAATGTTACCACAATAAAAAAGCAAAAGAAGCAATCTGATAGTGTCATCATTTATAATGTGATCCAATTCTGTCATATGGTCAACAAGGATGATGGCTTGACTTTTTCATGCTAACCCACGGTTGAATTAAGACTGCTAACACTGCAAGACTTAAGCCAGAATCCACAATGAACATTAATAAAGTCTTCTGTGTTACATCATAAAAAATGTCTTTCAGTAAAAAAAAATCTATGATCTGGACCTTGCTTACCAGATATAATCCTTCCAAAGATTTCTTAGAATACTGATGGTTTCCTTGAACCCAAAGTAAACAGTCCAGGTAAACGTCTTTACTCATGTACTCTTAGGGAAGGAACAGATCAAAGACCACCCCCCTATAAGAGCCAATGCCCTTCACCAAACCGCCTAAAGCTTAGGTGTTTTCCCCAATCTACACATCAAACCAAACAGATTTTTCTTTTATTCAACTTCTGGTCTGGCCCCACAAATGGACTTCTATGAGAAAATCTCCAGGATAACTTCAAGCTCGGCCACTCCCTAGAGACTACTCTTAGAATTTTCTTGTCACTCTAGAATTTTGCTTTAAAAATTTACTTGACTTTCACTTAAGTAAATTATAAAATAAGGCTCTGAGAACTTTAACACGGGATCCCTTTTCCTATAGTAACAGCCGGTTTAACAGAACTTGAGATACATGCACATTCTCTGTAAAAATAAGCTTACATGCTCAACTAGACATTATTATTTTAAGAAAAAGTCCACTTAAATTAACAACATTACGGGGCTGGCCCAGTGGAACAGCTGTTGAGTTCGCATGTTTCACTTCAGCGGCCCGGGGTTCACTGGTTTGGACCTCAGGTGTGGAGCTATGCACTGCTTGTCAAGCCATGCTGTGGCAGGCGTCCCACATATAAAGTAGAGGAAGATCAGCATGGATGTTAGCTAAGGGCCAGTCTTCCTCAGCAAAACAAACAAGAGGAGGACTGGCAGCAGATGTTAGCTCAGGGCTAATCTTCCTCAAAAAAAAAACTTAACATTAACAGAAAAGTTGCAAGGTATCTCAGACACAGTCTAAGGAATACAAAAATGGAAGGATTCTTTTTCATTGCTCCTCTTACAATATAAGAAAGAAAACTCTTTTTCTCCTAACATATTGAATGAAGCAATAATGGAATGAATAAGTAGTAGTACTCAAAGAAAGAAAATGTCAGGAGCTTTTGCCATGGCCACCCCTCCAGTCCCATCTGCAGAGGCAGATGGCTGAGACCAAGAGACCGGGACTCTCTAAGACTGTCTTGCAATTGTCCTCATGCCTCCCACTCCAACCTTTACTGTTACCAGGCTGCCTGGGGAGGGCAGGGAACAGCTTCCCAAGTATAATAATGAGGCAGGGAAGAATTCTGGGGATGACCCTTGCCTGGATCTGCCCAGAGGGAGAAGAACTACTTCCCCACCCCCAGGCCAACTGATCCGGATTGAGACTGCAGGACCTTCTAAAGGGCAAAAAATGTCCAAAGAAGTCAGCCTCCAGGCAAAATATTTTGCTCATACAAAACAATTGCTTTGGAATGACCTAAATCAATGATCCTTAATATTGTTTTTGCATGTGGGTAGGAAGAGACAGGGAGGAGGGGAAAAGGAGGGTGGGAGTCACAGATACCTTTGAGAATCATAAAAAGCAACCGATTCACTTCCCATAAAAATGCACACACAAACAGTGTTTTGCATACTATTTTGAGGAGTTCATAGACCAGCCAAAGAGTCCCTAGGAATGCATGAATCCCAGGATAAAAAGCATCAACCTAAATAGGTAGAAACTGAAGGTCAATGTTACAATGTTACAAGACTCAGACCTTCTTTTAACCTGAAGCCTGAACTTTTACGTAAAGACAATCTTAGAACTAAAAGATATAGAAATTCCAAAAATAAAATACTTTGGTCACATACTGTACAAGAAAATCCAAAATATATTAAAAATAAAATATTTGATCCAGGGGCCGGCCTGGTGGCACAGCAGTTAAGTTTGCATGTTCCGCTTCTTGGCGGCCCGGGGTTCGCCGGTTGGGATCCCAGGTGCGGACATGGCACCACTTGGCAAGCCATGCTGTGCCAGGCGTCCCACACAGAAAGTAGAGGAAGATGGGCACGGATGTTAGCTCAGGGCCAGGCTTCCTCAGCAAAAAAGAGGAGGACTCGCAATAGTTAGCTCAGGACTAATCTTCCTCAAAAAAAAAAAAAATTTGATCCGTAAAATTAGGTCAATGAACCATCCCTACAAGAATCTTTTAAAAAGTAGAAAAACAGAAATCTCCCTCTGCTTGTTTAGAAAATTTAAATATGTATTCATCACTTCGTATTTATGTTCGGATTCGTGTCTTGAAGTTACCTTAAAATTCTACTTCCCAGTATTCCTGAAATTTTCACATATTGTCTTAGTATGTTAAGTTCTTCTGAAAAAGCGGATAAAAGCACCATGGAAGTCTATTCAAAAAATGGAAAAATCAATTTTTTCCTTGCTAAAAATTTTAAGTCTTTCATTATGACTATAAAGAAAAAATGTTCATCAATTAAAAAAAGAAAACATTCCTCAAAATAGGAGCTATTTATGTCATAAACATTACCAAAGATTCTAAAGTTCTCAATGATGGCAAATGACATAAAGAATAAATGTAGAAGGATGTAAACAATCACTATTACCAACTATAAAAACCAACTAATATAAGTACTACAAACAAAAACAAACATTTTTCTCTGGATTTTATGCAAATAATTTAGTTCAGAAATGGGAACAGAGATGGATATTTTAAAATAACTCCATTTCACTACCTTCAGGACTTTTATGGAAGTAACAGAATTTCTCATGAGGGTAACAACGCTCCCACAAAATGAACATTTTGGCAAGGAAAAAGTGACTGCACTCTCCCTCTGCACTTCACAGCTATTACTGTACCAGGCTACCCCGAACTCCAAGTGCCCCAGGAAGACCACTCCTACACTATGGAGACAGGGAAAAGGGTGCCCGCACTGTATTCCAATTTGCGTCCTCAGTGACAAATTCTTGAAATAGAGAAGTAAAAATGGACGTATATGCGGAAGAACTTAGGCAAAGTGTATTAGTTAACCTAGCACCATACCACGAAAAGAGGAGAGCATGCTCCAGCATTTGAAGAAATCTTCAGAGAAGATTGTTGATGAAAAGAATATATGCTTTGAATCCAGATGACCTGGGTTCAAATGCTGGCTCTAACATTTACTAGATTTATGGCCTTGAATAAGTTACTCCATTTCTCTGAGCTGCAGTCCAGCCTCACGAAGGAGCTATGAAAACAGAGATATTTTCTCATCTCTGTAGACCTAGTACCTGGCTGCATGCTGGACACACACCGGGTACTCATTCAATGCTGGTTCTTTGCTTCCCTCACAAGTATGTCACATTCTACTGCAAATAAAAATGTTCTCTAGGGAACAGATATCTAAGCTCTAGCTATTACTTTATGTCTTTCAAAGAGTTTTCAATATAACAACCTGGTACAGGAGAATGCACGCAGTCCCATGGAATTCACTGCAGCTCTTCACCTGAATTAAACAAAAGCTTTGAATGACGGATGGAAGTATAAAGAGGACCACAAATTATTTATTAAAAATAAAATTATTTCAGGGGGCTGGCCGAGTGGTTAAGTTCGCGTGCTTGGCTGCAGGCAGCCCAGTGTTTCGTTGGTTCGAATCCTGGGCGCAGACATGGCACTGCTCATCAAACCACGCTGAGGCAGCATCCCACATGCCACAACTAGAAGGACCCACAATGAAGAATATACAACTACGTACCGGGGGGCTTTGGGGAGAAAAAGGAAAAAAATAAAATCTTAAAAAATAAAAAAATAAAATAAAATAAAATTATTTCAAACCTTGCCATACTGGGGTGACGAAAACATAGTCTCCTCAGTTGATTTAGATACTGTCACTGTCCTAGATAATGTCATTGTCATATACCAAAGTTATTTTTGCAGGTAGAATCCTTGAATCCTAATACCTGTTCGAAACAGTTCAGAATGTGTGTGGTCCATGTGTGACTCCATTTGGTCATTACGAATACAAAGTCTTTCCATGAAAGTTGAAAAACATAGGCACCTACAGTGAGAATCAAGCCCGAGGTTGTGGAATCCTTTTCCTTCATGGCTTAACACAGGAAGACATAACCACAAACTCTGCTTGGGGCAAAGGCATACTTCCAAGAAAACTGAAAAACTTCATTGAAACTTCTACAAATCGAAGAGATCTCCAAGACACAGCCCAACGGCCTGCTGTTTCTGATAGGTTTTCTGTAATATAATGGCAAAAATCCCAAATGTGATCTGGTTTCTAAAGAGATACAATTCTGCTTCAGATTTTCTTTGGTATTTGAAATAGTTATAAGAAAAGTTAATCAATAAATACAAAAAACTAACTGCCAAAAGATTTCCAGAAATGCAGCAGTGTTAGTTGTGGCTCTCCCATTTCACTTCCACCTGGTCTTTCAACTTCTTGCGTGGTTTGCATGAAGTAATATACTGATGGGTTTAGAGAACTTCCAACTATACTAATAAATTATAAAAATAACTATAAAGATATAGAATATTAAAAAGTTGTGGTAAAAGTGATCCTACTGAAAGAGTTTGCAGTGCTAAAACAACAGAAGAGCTAAATGCAAAAAGCAAAGAAATAATTTCAGTATAAAAAATCCAACCCCAGGCAGGGTGAGATACCACGATAAGACACAACAAATTTCACAACAGATCTTGATTTACTTTGCCCATGGCCAGACTAGAGCAAGAACAGTAACACAGTCTGGTTACTTTAAGAGAAATTCCAAAGTTTGCAAAAAGGAAAAAGAAAAATCGTAAAGGTTAGCTTTTAATAATCCATTAATCAAGAAAAAAGTTTAAGTAATTCATCATAATTCATCTAGGAAATCTGCCCTGGGACAGAAAGAAGTCCAAAATTAATAGTTTTACCACTCCATATTTTCCCAGGCCTTCGGTTACAGTCATGCATTGCTTACATGAAACCACCTGTTCCGGTTGGCATAAACCATGTTACTTGACAATTCATGCCTAATCATTTTACCATACATGGATCTCAAGTCTTTCTATTGCCAGAGAGCCACAATGTTCACAAAAACTCTCCCTGAGGTTGCCAACATGATCTTCCAATTTGGCTTACCAGCAAACCCTACTGTGCCATACACAGTCAACGGGTACAGATCTCCAGTAAGAAAGCTCACAATTAGCCTTGGGAGTACAGCAGAGCGGCCCCTTGTCCTGACTTTTCTAAGGTCCACAGCATATCCCCATAAATTATGTTGAAATTTGGGGCCTATTGGGATGGTATGCCTATACGCCATTTGAAAAACAATAATCCAATCTCAGGCAACACTGCAGACACTACAAATTGTAAAAATTTTAAAATCTGTACTTTCTCTGTTCACAGGTCTGTTACACCAGAAACGAGCAGTTTTGAGAAGGTGGGAAATAAGGCATACACACAACCCCAAAGATGCCTGGAAATGACAAAGATTCACTAGAAACCTTGGTCAGATTACTAAGGGTCCATAAACCCTAATTTGGAGAACAGGGGCCTACAAGTTCAAAATTGAATTATACTGCCTTATTAAATCCCACACTACGGAAACCACAGTCACATCAGTCATAACTAGAACTAGAAATACTTTATGTACACAAATATAAGTGCCTGCTTATGTATTTTTAATTGGATCAAATGAAACTGAAGCTGCAAACAAACTCCAATTTCAATTACCGCACTAGTGAGGGGATTTCCTAATAGCGTCTTTTTAAAAACCAAGTAACTGCCAACCCTCTGCACACATCTGACAGGCATGTCCCTGGAAATCTGGGAACAAGAGACTCCGTTACTTTTCAACAGCGAAGGAAATAAATACCCTGAAGGGAACAGATTTCTTTTTTTTTTGAAGCTCAAACAGGCAATCTAATAACGCACAAAACTTGGCTGCGGGGTTGCTGCACACCTCTAGGGTTCCAATTTTCGGGGCGAGTGCGCGCTAGTGCGTAAGAAGGGGGCGGAGGGGATGCGCGCTCCGAGGACGCGCCGGGGCCCCCGCCCCCTCCCGGAGCAGCCGCCTGGCACCAGCCCACCCTCCTCCACCCCTGCAAACAGACGCAGGACGCCAATAGAGCAACTTCTCCGCGGGGGCGGCGGCGGGAATAGCGGTCACCCCCGCCCCCCCCACAGCACGGCGCGGCCCGACCAGGGGTCCCTCCTCAGCCCGGCCCGGAGGGGCCTCCGCACGCCCCGCCCCCGTCCGCCAGGCCCCGGGCCGGGGGCTGCCCGGACCCCCGCCCCTCCGCGCGGCCCGCAGCGGCGCGCTCCCAAGGACGGCCGCCCGGCCCGAGCGCGGCCTGAGCGCGAGCCGGGCGCGACGGAGGCCGGCCCCTCTCCTCAGGCCTCAGGCCGCCGCCTGCCCTCCGCCAGGCCGCCCGCCGCCGGCCCCGCTCGGACCCCGGCCCGGCCGGGCCTCGGCGCTGCCGCAGCCCCTCATCCCGGCTCCATTCATAGGGGCACCCCAGCCCGGCCGGCGGGGCGGGGCCGGGGACCCGCGGACAAGGCCGGCCCGCCGAGGCCGGGGAGGAAAATAAAAAGTTAAGAGAAGAACTTACCTAAAATGGCTCCTGCAGCAGCCAAAATACAAACAGCTATTATTTGGTGAAGTTTAGCTCAGACACCCTGCAAGGACACCCTAACCCGGCTCGGGCCCGCCTCCCCTGCCACGCCATTGGGCTTCGCCGGCCCCAAACACAGACTCATTGGTCAGCCTGGCTGCCGCTCAGGCAGAAACCCATTTCAAGCTTGCTTGCAGGGGCGAGTAATGGGCTCGCTCCATTGTGCTCGTATTTGCATGGATGTGATCGCGGCGCTGATTGGTCGGCGCCAGGGCCGCACCGCCCCCTGCCTCGCGCCCCCCGCCTTGGAGACGCCGCTGCGCGCGGCCCCGCCCCCCGGGACAGAGCGGCGGGGCCACGGGGGCGGGGCGGGGCCGGGGTCCTGCGGGCCGAGGGGGCGGGGCGGGGTCTCGCACGCCGCAGACCGCAGGCAGGGGGCGGGGACCTGGAGCGCGCGGGCGGGGCTGGGGTTCAGCCCTAGGTGGAGGTCGCGCAGGTAGCGGGCTAGCAGTCTGGAAGACCCGGGGCTGGCTTCTCCTGGGATGAGAGAGGCTGTGGCTGGGGTCCCGCGAAAGAGAGATTACTCTAGGGCCGAGGTTCTCTAGGCAGAAGCGAGGAGAGGCGAGGGTCCTGCAGGTAGGAAAAGAAGATGCCGAGAAGCCAAGTGAAGAGCCAAGGAGCCCCGTGCTCTGTCTCCAGCCGCATCCCTGCCGCTCTGCCTGGCTCCCTGGCTGTCGTAGCACACAACGGACTTCTTTCCAAGGCCCCCACACACCTCGGGAGTTTTCAGCCACGGAGATCCTGCCTTGGATATCTCTGTAAAGGTGTCAAGCTGTGGTGTATTTGTTTATGTTCAAGCCTTTCTCTCCTACCATCCTTGTGGTATCCTCAAGGACAGGGCCCAGCATATTGCAGAGATTCAACTAATTGTTTAATATTCTTTAATTCGTTCATTACCAGCTAATTTTTGCCCACTAAATGCCAGGCATTGATCTAAGACAGGGGATACAGCTGGAAGTAGGACAAAGGTCCTGCTGTCGTGGAATAGGTGTGCTAAGGGAAAAGAAAGACAGATAGAAGGGACAGGTAGTGATAAATGCTATAAAGAAAATAGATGGAGGCAAGAAGGGATGGGGAGTTACCTACTTGCCTGGCTGAATACTCCGTATGGAATCCCATTACTGCCACCCTCCCCAGGTGGTGGTAGTCAGCTGCCCCCCTTAACCACCTGCCTGCCCCCATCATGGGTGTTTGCTTAGCCCTCACTAAAAGAATGGTTGGATTCTGACTGTAGAGGCTCATTTTACCTCAATTAAAGTAGGAATGATCTGAGTCTTGATTGTGAGAGCAGTTTGTTGGATACATTTAAGATAAACGTGGTGTGACTTTGTCAGGGGTGGCTGTAATGATTTTGCAGAGCCTTACTGCACCCGGAGAGAGAGCATATTTTTAGTGTCTTTGAAACCCCGGTGTTCCTATGGTTTTCGGCCAGTGGCCCTAACTTTTTGGCCGACACCCGAGATTTCTCCACTTTGAAAATACAGAGATAGCAGCCCCTTGCCGCCTGTCTACCTCAACTGTGCATATTTCTCTTATTTCACTCAAGGCTGGCCAAGACGCCTCACGGTCCTTACTCCTCTTTCTTCCTTCCTTAAATATTAAGCCCCACCTATGTTCCAGGTATTGTTCTAGACTTAAAAGATACACCCTTAAACAAGGCAGACAACATCCCTGTCCTCAGGGAGCTTATAGTCTGGTTGAAAACAAGGTTGAGATTTACACATGAATCCTGAGGGTTTCCAATCCTGCCGGGCTGCTGGTGAGTGAGTATGTGGAGAGCTGGTTGTCCCCGCTGCCTCATAGAGACAGTGTCCTTGCCCTCCTGAGCCAGCAGCTCAGGGGCTGAGGCAGGACCACGCAGCTGGTAGCCATAGCCTTTCCACTCCAACACCAGGATTAAAGAGTCTAAAACTCAACCTGACCACATGGGGCTTAGGTCTGTACACTTTACTTTCTGGAGAGGGGCTGGGAGCAGAGTTGTATCAGAGATAGACTTGGGATGTACATGGGAGTCAAGTGGCCCTCCCTTTGCACAATCAAGTCCCTTGCCCATAAAAGATGAAATAATATAAATGGCTGGGAGAGGAATGGGACTCCAGACAGAAGGAGGAGCATGTATATGCCAAGGCATAGAAGCAGCAGACAGCATTGGGAGGTGTGGGAGCAGGTGGGAGGGGAGAAGTAGACTTGTCAATAATTCCTGTTCTTAAACTTGAGAAAAGTAGCATGTAAGAAATTAAACACACAGGGATACAAATATTATGTCACTAAACAAAAAATCAATAGAAGTACAGTAGGCCCCCTTTATTCATGGGGGGATATGTTCCAGGACCCTGCAGATAGTACTGAACCCTATATATATAGAATGTTTTTTCCTGTACATACATATCTATGATAAAGTTTAATTTATAAGTTAGGCACAGTAAGAGGTTAAAAACAACAACTAATAATAAAATAGAACAATTATAACAATATACTATAATAAAGCTATGTGAATGTGGTCTCTGTCTCTCTGAAAATATCTTGTATTATACTCACCCTTCTTGTGATGATGTGAGATGATACAATATCTATGTGGTGAGATGAAGTGAGGTGAATGATGGAGGCATTGTGACATAGCGTCCTGGGAATGAGATTTCATCATACTTCTCAGAACAGTGCACAATTTAAAACTTATGAATTGCTCATTTCTGGAATTTTCCATTTCATATTTTTGGACAGCGGTTCACCATGGGTAACTGAAACAGCAGAAAGCTAAACTGTAGCTAAGGGGGGACTGCTATATGTGATTGATTAACAAATGAATGGTACAGGTACAAGCAAAGGAAAGATCTGGAAGCCGCACCCGGGAAAAGCAGCAGGCTTGATCCTCCAAGAGTCAAGTCTGCAGAACTGAGCAGGGTTAGTGGAATCTGACCCTTAAAACACTTCTGTAGCATCCAGGGACCTATGGCTAGGCACTGGAGGGGAAACAGAGACAGCTAAGTGGCTTTTAGCTGTACCTATTCGTAAGGATGTCTTAGCCTGGGTTCTCCGGAATGCAGAAACTGATTCTATATGGTAAGAGTGAGAGGCAAAAGGAGAAGGCAGGGAAGAGGGAAGAGCCAATACCAGAACGGTTATTCATCTGGCCTCCACTAAGTGTGGCTGATTGCTGCTGCCCAAGGGATCATCTTCTGAAAAGCTACATAAAAAGATTCTCAGTATAGTCTGTGGGAGGGGGAAGGGAAGGAAATTTATCCACCAGCTCATCTCCCTTTGGATAAAGATTCACTCCAGTTGTTCGTGCATAGGTGCCAAGTGGGGTTCTGTGGTGTCTCAAAACTCCGTGTCAAGAGGCACGCAGCAGGACCAGGAGGCAAAGCATTATCAGGATGCAGCTGCGTGAAGTCAGATGGAGCCCACGCAGAGCTGGACACCACAGCAGCTGCTGGAACAAGAGATGGTTGATGCTAAGAGGCCCCGGAGTTCTGCTATTGGGGTGACATCAGTGATGCATGACTTTCTGTACCATATAGTGTGTCCATGTTTACAAAGCACCCCAGAAGAGAAATCTTTAAGAGCTCTGAAGGGGAGCCACAGAAGGTCTTCCAGTAGTTCTAGAACTTGCTGATAGTAACTCTATAAACACAAGTTGCGTCCTGCCTGACCGTGTTCTCTCTTGCCTTCTTGCCTCTGTTAACTTGTCTGCTTCCTCTGTTAGACCATGAGCTTTTTATTGTTCTTGTTTATATATCTGTGGCAGAGAAAAGGCTATTTTCACCAGTCCATTTCATTTTCCTCCTAGGCTTCTAGCAAAACTACATTTCTCCGTAATCAGGTAGGCCCATGTGACTGAGCTCTGGATAATGGAATCTGGATAGAAGCGATAGAAATATCCCCTGAAACCTCCCGTGTGATCCTCCAAACTCTCCTCCATTACTCATCTGCTGGCCAGATACAAAAATATCCAGCAGGGGACTTAGAGGCCCAGAAAATGGCAATGAAATGAGCCTGGGTCCCCAGCTGACTGCACGGAGCAGAACCCCTGTGCTTACCTGCACTAGGCTATGCTAGGAGGGAGAGATTAAACTCTGATAGTGTCAAGTCACCGAAATGTGAAGGTGGTTTGTTACAGCCATTAGCACACTCTGACTAATACAGCACTTGTCCAACTTCATTTGACTCTATGTCCCTCCAGGGCAGGGATGGCGTTTATTTGGCTTTGTAACCCAAGTATTACTGCAATGCCTGACACATAGTAGGAATTGCTCAAAGCATGAATGGGTGTGAATGAGCTGATAATTGAGCCTGGTCTTAAAGGATCAGAGGTAGAATACCATTCAAGGTGACAGGTAGAAAGTGTTCCACCCAGGGGGCATAGCGTGTGCAGAGGCAGAGAGACCAGAGAGAACATGCACAGTTCTCAGCAGGGCAAATGGTTCATGATGCGAGAGGGAGATGGCTCAGGTGAGGCTAGAGGGAAGACAAGGGCCAGGTCACAAGAGGTCGTATTCATTACACAAAGAAGTTGGGACTTTATCCTACAGGATTCGTTTGAGGATTTTACACAAGGACATGATATCATCAAGTTTACGTTTAAGAAATCTCTCTCTAGCAGCCTAGAAGAAGGATGAATTAGAAAGGAAGAGGCAAAAATATGGATTTTTTTAAAGCAACGTTTCCCTTTGCCCACAAATCGCTCGTTCCGTAAGGTGCTCCACCAAAAAGAGGTTTTGGGGCTCAAGCTGGTTTGGGAAGTTGGGCATACTCTAGCCCCTCTTGGAGGTTTCCATTGCTCATTAGCATATTAAAAACTCTGAGAGCTTGCTTTAATGAAATCTGTTAAACTTTATTGTACTAGTTCTCAAAATTATTTGACCACAGAACCCTCTTTTTATTTAATACTATTGAAACTAGTATTAGGAATAGATTTGCATACATATAACAGAGAAAAACAACAAGGGCATAAGAAGATTAAAGGTTATTTTTGTTTTGCATAAAGGAAATCTGGGAAGCAGGCAGTCCGAGAGGGGCATGGCAGCTTTATGGTACCGTCAGGAATCCAGGCTTCAGTATTTTTGCTCCACCATCTTTAGTTTTCATTCTTAAGGTCACTTCATGGTTCAAGATGGCTACTGGAGCACCAATGCACATGTCCTTGGAAGGGAAAAAGGAAAGGCAAATGGAAAAAGTGGAGCTGAGTCATGTCCCTTAAACAGCCTTCCTGGAAATACTACACATCGCTTCTTCTTACATCTCATTGTCACTTGGCCACACCAAGCTGCAAAGGAGGCTGGGGAATATGGTATTTTATTTTGTTTGGCTATGTGCTGAGTTAAAAAGTGAGGCTCTGTCACTAAAGAATTGACTCAACTAGCAGTCTCTGGCACAATGTCCCGCAGGAATAATGTCCCACAGAACATAAGTTGGGATAAAATGACTAAGTAAGGAGATTGATTTTTTTGAACATTTTTAACAGCTTTATTGAGGTATAATTCACATGCCGTACAATTTGCCTGCTGCAAGTATACAGATTAATGATTTTTAGTAAATTTATACAGTTGTGCAACCATCACCACAATTCAGTTTTAGAATGTTTCCATCACCTCTGAAAGTTTATTTCTTCCCATTTGCAGTCAATACCCACGCCCACTCCCAGGCCCAGGCCACCACTGATGTGCTTTCTTCTCTATAGTTTTGCCTTAGAAATTTCATACACACAGAATAGTACAATATGTAGTCTTTTGTGTCTCGCTTATTTTACTTAGCATGATATGTTTGTGTCTCATTCATGTTGTAGAATGTATTGTTAGTTCATTCTTTTTTTATTACTGACTGGTATTCCATTGTATGGATATGCCACTTTTTGTTTACCCATTCACCAATTGATAGACATTTGGATTGTTTCCACTTTGGGGTGATTAGGGGTAACACTGCTATGAATATTCACGTACAAGTCTGTATATGGACATGTGTTTTCATGTCTCTTGGGTAGATACATAAGGAGGTTGATGTTTAAAATTGAGCACATTCGTTGAAAGGAGGTTTATTGAATGCCTACAACCGACAAGCAGTCTACTAGTTGATGGGGATACAACGGTAAATAAAATTCAGCACAAATTCAGCCCTTGTGGAACTTGCAGTCTATAAAGGAGAGATGCATTAGTCAAATACCTTTGCAAACAATTGTAACATCACAGCAGTGGTTAAGTACCGTAAAGGAGCAGCGCGTGGTGCTCTGAGAGCCTATGCTGGAAGAATCTACTTTGGTCAAGGAGATCAGGAAAGCTGCCTGTGAGCTGCCATCTGAGGCCAGAACATACCACCCCAATGAGTTTTGTCCTTCAAGTAATATTTCATGAAGCTGTTCACTTATTTTCAACAGTGCTGCCCTTGCAAACAATTTTGAGCCAGTTTATAAGTATGCTGGTCCTGGACCTCTTTGTCCTCAGATAAAGTCCCTGTGTTTTAATCTCTCAGAATTTCTGTTTTCATGATTAGGCCATAACTGATATAGCAAGTTGCGTAAGAAAATCAATGTGAGGCCGGCCCCTTGGCCAAGTGGTTAAGTTCGTGTGCTCCGCTCGGCAGCCCAGGGTTTCGCCAGTTCAGATCCTGGGCGTGGACATGGCACTGTTCATCAAGCCGTGCTGAGGCGGCATCCCACATGCCACAACTAGAAGGACCCACAACTGAAAAAAATATATACAACTATGTCGTGGGGGGCTTTGGGGAGAAAAAGGAAAAATAAAATCTTTAAAAAAAAAAAAAAAAAGAGAGAATCAATGCATCTCTTTAGGATCACATCTCACTTATTGCCAAAAGTGAAATTCCCCTGCTAGATCATGAACCTTATTCCCCAGAGCTGGCAGAGAGGGGTTCATGGCAGTTTGCAAAAATAAACTTATAGAATCAAGTGTCTGTGATTTGCCACTGAGGAGATTCCAAACAGTGACCTGTGGTGTGTGGAGGTAACTCCCAAAGAAGAAATAAAAGAATGTGTGTAGCCAGTGGCAGTGCCCCGGCTTGAGTAAATGATGCTAACACCAAACCCTTGGGAAGTTATTGGGCATCTCAGGTGAACTTCACAGGAGCAGACCATTGGTGGATGCCAAAACTTGACCTTGTTGAATGTGAGAAGTCTCTAACCAAACTCCCAGTGAAGAGATATGTAAGCAAGAACAGTACATTATTAAATTATCATGAAAATACAGGAGGTTAATATTCATCAGTTTCATGGTGGGGGAGGGTAAGAGAAGGGTAGGAGATTGGTTGTGAGAGTCTTGACCTGCATCTTTATTTTTTTTTTATTTTTTATTTTATTTATGTATTTTTTTGAGGAAGATTAGCCCTGAGCTAACTGCTGCCAATCCTCCTCTTTTTGCTGAGAAAGGCTGGCCCTGAGCTAACATCTGTGCCCATCTTCCTCTGCTTTATATGTGGGACGCCTGCCACAGCATGGCTTGCCAACCGGTGCCATGTCCACCCCCGGGATCCGAACCCGTGAACCCTGGGCCGCCAAAGGGGAACATGCGCACTTAACCGCTGCATCACTGGGCTGGCCCCTAAACATTTTTAAAACAAGAATTGTACCTACTGAGCAGCCCAGCCTAGGTTGTCAGATGCTGGCTTTGTTCTCTTTCTATGGGAAGAGGAATCATGATTGCAAGATGGCTTCTGGAACCTGGAACTGGCCTCAAGGGCACTGAGAGGATGCTGGTAAGGGCCAGTATTGTGGAGCTACAGCAAACCAAAGCCCATATCTCCACTATATGGATGAATCTGCCATACAGGGGTCCTTCTGCCAAAAGCACCCTTTTCCAGGGCAAAACTGAATAAGAAGAGTTGAGCCCACAGGCTTTGGAGCCTGAGAGATAGCTTTACCACTTAGGGAAGTCATATAACTTTTAGAATTTCTTGATTCCAATAATAGAGTTGTTGTGTGGATTAAACAATTCATGCAAAGTAGTTAGCACATGGTAACTGCTCAACAAATTGTTAATTACTACCTTATTATTACATCCTCTGCTCTGGCTCCCATTTTCCCATGTTCTACACAGACCTTCCCCCTTCTGTTGACCTGCTCTTTTTGAAATGTATTAATTCCATTGATTCGCCTGAAGTTAATCTCTGTTCTTCTTGCCTTTAGCCTGAGGGACCTTCTGTCTCTCAGAGTGTCTTCTGCTGATATATTGCCTCTGTCCCTTATGTATTAATCTGACTGATTTAACTCTTAAAGTGCTGCAGAGACCTCTCACCCGTGTATAGCACTATTACTATTTTGATTTTTTGAAATCTGAGTTTATACATATAAATGACTGTGCTCACTTTCAGTAACTATGATTTATGGAAAGTCACACCTCACATGTTCTTGGGCAGAGTTTTATAAGAACACTGGTCACCCTACTCTGAAACAGCTCCATAAATCCTTCATTCTCACTCAGCAGTGGACTTTCCAGCAGGGACAGACAACTTTAGCAGGAAAAACTTGCGTAAGCTGAGGCTTTTTACCAAGCCTCGAGTTGCTGTGGAATCCTTTCCCTTATGTACGCAATTCCATCGGCATTACTGACCAATTTAGAGAGACTGCCATGTGCAAATTGACAATCAAAGAAGCAACGCTATTTTACACTCTAGGAATAAAGCACTAAAGTTTTTAAAATTAATCAAGTAGTTTCTATGTTTTTGCTGAGGTAAAGCATAGTTGCCATCCTCCAAGATGGCCCTCAATGATCTCCACGTGCTGGGATTCAAATTCTTATATCATCCTAACTGAATTGGGCCAACTAGGAACAGCTTGCAGTGTGAAACTTATTTCCCATCTCTGGACATTGGCTTTCTAGATGTAGTCATTTCATCTGTAAAATGGGAATATCCCTTTGTCTAGGCAATTTCTCAAGGTTGTTGTAAGGGTCAAATGAGATGTAGCATGTGAAAGAGCTCTGGCATAAACTTAAGAATTATTGTTGCGGATTTCAAGGGTAGTGTTTTATACACGGGACATCAAAGTATAAACCCTTTATGTTTAATTTGCACATGTCCTAGTGATGACCATGGCTCATATTCATAAACCGTGGCCTCACATTGTTGAATGTCAGTGCCTTCAAAATCTTTTGACTCAGGGCCCTAGAATCTACCAACTGCTAAGGAGTGACATTTTCCAGATCCGACTGCTGATTGGTCATAGAGAATTGCCAGAGGGCTGCCCCTTTTATTTATTTCTGAAATATTCTTTTGGCCAATGCTCTGATAGCAGCACGTTTTCCATTAAATCTTTCTTGAGCAGTTTTAAAGTGTAGACTATGCCCTCGAAGGGCCAGTTTTGAGCCCCATGAAGAAATACCAGCACTTCTGCTCACTCAACAAATGCATGGTATCTGCAGAAGAGGAGCTAGGCTACAAAGACTTGCTCAAACAATTCCATTCCAGTTTCAACTTGTGCCCATAACAGATTCTTGACCTTAAAACTACACAAGAATCTAACAATCATTTAGCCGTGGTTCTCTGCGGTCATGTCTTGACACAGCCAATCCTGAGGTATGTGGCAAGTAATGTGTCACTGATCATATATAAAGCACCACAGTCTAAATGATTTACCTTTTAAAAAACAATTAAATGGGAGCAGATATTCTTATAATAATGTCACTCCTATTCATGTGTATTCTGATGTGCCCTCCTGAGCAACAGAGCAGAGGGTGGCATTTTAGCTGAGCTCTGGGAATGTCACACAGCCCACAGTCTACCTTATCTACGTCTCAGCCTGTGGTGAGAGACCATTACCAGTTCTGACTACTATAAATTATGGTGGTGTTTGTGAGTAAGTGGCGATTTTATAGTTACTGCCACCATTAAAGCTTTGCTTCAGTAGTATATGCTTTCTTACCTTATTAATAATATCCGTGGGAGGAAAATCTAAGGGAAAAACAAAACTTGTTGTTACAAATAAAGTTAGCCATATTTATTTAGTTTTTCCTTATATAATGGTATTTGTGGAGATTTTTAAGTGGCTTTTATTCATATTTTCAAAATGCTTTTATGACCGTCACTCCATAAATATTTTCAGTATTATTTGTTTTACTTCCCCAGGGAAAAAATAACCTAGATTTTGAGGAGTATGGGTGTCATCCAAACCTCCTCATTGTGGGTAGGGGACGTGTAGCAGCTGAAACACTGAGACACAGCTCTAACCTAGTACCTCCACTATACACACTCACATATTTCAGGGTGGTGCATTCTCTTCACTCCTTTTGGGCATAACCAGAAGGGCAGATCAGAGTCAACACAGGAAGGGCTTTGTAAACTAAGTAATAGTCCAGGAAGACCCATTGGCATACAGCCAACAAAAAGTACCACAAGTAAAACTGAGTCAGAGTTATGAGCCAGGAGCTCCAAGTCATTTGGAGTAGGGATCAGAAAAAGAGGTGGTTGAGAACAAATGACAAAGATCCAGGTAGGATGACCTGTTTGGGTAAGTAGGTCCAAATTGTGATGTGTATGTGTGTGTGTTTGGGTCTTGAAAGGGTACTGTATAGTTAACTAAAAGATTAGAGGCCAAGTAGATAAGGGTAGCTCATGAATGATTAGACGCACAATTGGATAGATGGATAAATTGATGCATGAATGATTGGTGGATGAATGGATAGCCGAATGGATAAATGGAAATAATGAAATTAGGATGGATGGCTGATATGACAGATGAATGGGTAGTGGGCAGATGAATGATTAGTTGGAGGAATGGAAAAATAAAAGGACAATGGATGGATAGATGGATAGATAGATAGATAGATACATGGATGCATAGCTACATAGATAGATGAATGAATAGATGACCAAATTGATGGATTAGTGGATGAACACAAAGATGAACTAACGAATGAATGGATGGATGAATGCACAAATGGGTGGATGGTATGGTAGACAGAATAATGGCCTCCAAAGATGTCCATGTCTTAATCCCCAAAACCTCTGAATATGTTAGATTACTTGGCAAAGGGGAATTAAATTTACTAATCAACTGATCTTGAAATGAGGAGATTATCCTGAATTATCTGAGTGGGTCCAATGTAATCATAAGTATCCTTATAAGAGGAAGGCAGAAGGGACAGAGTCAGAGATGTTATGCTGCTGGTTTTAAAGTTGGAGGAAGGAGACATGAGACCAGGAATATAGCTGAGCTCTAAGAAGCCAGAAAAGGCAGGAAACAGATTCTCCCCTTAGGACCTCCAAAAGGATGCAGCTCTACCATCATTTTTATTTTAGCCCCTTAAAACCCATTTTGGACTTCTGAACTCTAGAACTATAAGATAATGAATCTGTGTTGTTTGAAGTCACCAAGTTTGTGGTAACTGGTCACAGCAGCAATAGAAATGGTGAGTAAATAAATGGATGGAAGATGAATCAATACTTGGATGATTAAATGAGTGGATGATAAGTGGATGAATACATGGATAGATGGGTGGGTGGATGGATGGATGGATGGATGGAAGGATAGGTGAATGGATAAACAAATAAATGGTTGATCGGTTGGAAGGAGGATAAAGGAAAACTTGTTTCTCCAAATTTGTGACACCAAATGGGTGAGTTAACACATTTAACACAACAATTCTGACACTAACTACCTGGAGTTAGTGTAGACCCCACAGATTAACAGCTCATCTCCCACAAGACTACCCCCTCTACTTCCAGTCACAAGTAGTGGGTTCCCAGGTTACCCACACGTCTGTCCAAATTGGTGACCAATCAGGGGTTCCTAAACCCCCTTCTCAGGTTTGATAATTTGCTGTAATGGCTCACAGAACTCAGGGAAACACTTTACTTATGTTTACCACTTGATTATAAAGGATATGGTAAGGGACACAAATGGATAGCCAGTTGAAGGGGTACATAGGGTGAGGTCTGGAAGGGTCCTAAGCACAGGAGCTTCTGTCCTGGTGGAGTTTGGGGTGCACCACCCTCCCAGTACACGGATGCATTCACTCACCCAGAAGCTCTCCAAATCTTGTAGTTTCAAGGTTTTTATGGAGATTTCATCCCATAGGCATGATCAAGTATTAACTCAATCTCCAGCCCTTCTCCCCTCCCCCCAAAATGGGGGTGGGGTAGAGCTGAAAGTTCCAAGCTTCTAATCATGGCTTGGTCTTTCTGGTGACCAGCCCCCATCCTGAAGCTATTCATGAGCCCACCAAGAGTCACCTCACTAGAACAAAGATATTCCTATCATCTAGGAAATTCCAAGGGATTTAGGAGCTCTATGTAAGACACTCCTATCACTTCCATCACTCTGGAAATTACAAGGGTTTTAGGAACTCTTTGTAAGGAATTGGAGGTGGAAACCAAACATATTTCTCATTATGTCACAGAGGGATAAATGGACACATGGGTAAATGAATGGATGAATAGGTGAGTAGGTGGGCAGATAAACGGATGTATAAACACATGGAGAGATAGAATGTGGGTAGATTGGATAAATGGAAGGTTGTCTGGTGGATGGGTGAAGAGGCACATGAATTGATGATTGGTATGACGGATGACTAAATGGATATATAAATGGATAATGAATGAATAGATACTTGGTTGGAGATCTTATTGGATAGATGAAGACTTGCACGTATGTATGCAAGGATAAACGATACGTGTCTTATGCTTAAAGACAGAAGCACAATCTTTGACCTCAAATGTGGACTTGTTGGCCTTTAGGAAAGTTTCCAGTTAGGAAAGGAGAAATCCAGATTAACTGCAACATGTGTACAAAGTCTTGATCCTGCTCTAAGCCTCCATCCTCTGGGATGAACTGTTTAAAATAAGGGACCTTTGCACTTGATGGTTTCTCTATCTGGAATGTACAACTCTTCCTTCAAGAATTAACTTCTGGGCCCAGCCTGGTGGCGCAGAGGTTAAGTGCACACATTCCACTTCGGTGGTCCGAGGTTCGCCGGTTCGGATCCCGGGTGCGGACATGGCACCACTTGGCAAGCCATGCTGTAGTAGGCGTCCCACATAGAAAGTAGAGGAAGATGGGCCCGGATGTTAGCTCAGGGCCAGTCTTCCTCGGCAAAAAGAGGAGGATTGGCAGCAGATGTTAGCTCAAGGCTAATCTTCCTCAAAAAAAAAAAAAAGAGAGAATTAACTTCTACTCATTTCCTGCATCACAGCACAAGCCTTGCTTTCTCAGGGACACTTGCTGAATATGCTCTTGTAGCATTGTGCACCTTTCCATTGGAGCACTTGTTACAATTTCAGTTTCACATTTATTAGTTTGGTCACGTGTTTTGTATCTGTCTCCTCCACTAGACTGTGAGCTCCATGAGGGCAGGGATCAAAGTATTTTTGCATACCATTTTATCCCCATCGCTTAAGTCATGCCTGGCACATAGAAAGTGTGCTTTTTTCATAAGTACTTTTTTTTGAATGGATTGAAACCTTGCTATGGCATTCCCACAAAAATCATCAGGGAAGATCTTTTTTTTTTTTTTTCAGTTTTTTTTTTTATTGAGTTATTGATAGGTTACAATCTTGTGAAATTTCAATTGTACATTAATATTTGTCAGTCATGTTGTAGGTGCACCACTTCACCCTTTGTGCCCACCCCCCACCCCACCTTTCCCCTGGTATCCACTAAACTGTTCTTGGTCCATAGTTTTAAATTCCTCATATGAGTGGAGTCATACACAGATTATCTTTCTCTTGCTGGCTTATTTCACTTAACATAATTCTCTCAAGGTCCATCCATGTTATTGCAAATGGAATGATTTTGTTCTGTTTTGCAGCTGAGTAGTATTCCATTGTATATATGTACCACATCTTCTTTATCCATTCGTCTGTTGATGGGCACTTAGGTTGCTTCCACGTCTTGGCTATTGTAAACAGTGCTGGAATAAACATTGGGGTGCACAGGACTTTTGGGATTGCTGACTTCAGGCTCTTTGGATAAATACCCAGTAGTGGGATGGCTGGATCGTATGGTAGTTCTATTTTTAGTTTTTTGAGGAATCTCCATACTGTTTTCCATAGTGGCTGCACCAGTTTGCATTCCCACCAGCAGTGTATGAGGGTTCCTTTTTCTCTGCAACCTCTCCAACATTTGTTGCTATTAGTTTTAGATATTTTTGTCATTCTAACGGGTGTAAGGTGATATCTTAGTGTAGTTTTGATTTGCATTTCCCTTCATCAGGAAAGATCTTGATGGGTTGTTGGGGCATTACTGGTACCATGGCAACTAAGTCTGGCTTTACTGATGGAAGACTTTGACAAGGAGAGTGTCCTTGGGGCTGGCCTGGTGGTGCAGCGGTTAAGTGCGCACATTCTGCTTTGGCGGCCTGGGGTTCGCCGGCCTGGATCCTAGGTACGGACATGGCACCGCTTGTCAAGCCATGCTGTGGTAGGCATCCCATGTATAAAGTAGAGGAAGAAGGTCACGGATGTTAGCTCAAGGCCAGGCTTCCTCAGAAAAGAGAGGAGGATTGGCAGCAGTTAGCTCAGGGCTAATCTTCCTCAGAAAAAAAAAAAAATGGAGAGTGCTCCTCCAAAAGGGAGGAGCCATCCACTAAGTCCAAATGTCTCTCTGTTCTGAGTCCCCTCTGCCCTATAGAGGACCAGAGTCCTTGTCTCTGGGCCAGGCCAACCATCTCTTTACCTTAATTCAGATCCTCCTTGCTCAACTGTCCTAGAACCGGCAGTCTCTCTGACTTGATGAGGCCCTCTAGCCATCTCCCTCTCTGACCTCTATCAGGTGCCTCCAGCCACCTGCCTCTGCCCTGCTCCAGGCTGACAGATTCAGAGACCATACCTCTCACTAACGGCTAGCACAACCTCTCCTGTCACTCTGATCATCCTTCTTTTCTCTCATCTCCGGTTAGTTTTACTTTGATCCTTCCAGTTCTTTGCTGGGCTTCAGATTGAGTTCTGTGATCTATTCTTCCTTTCTGTACCTGAAGCACTAAGGGTCTAAGAGAACTGCGCTCACCTCCCAGCTTTGCATGAACTAGCTGTGTGCCCTCGAGCAAATTACTTAACCTTGCTAAGCCTGTTTCCCAATCCATGAAATGGATGCAATAAATCTATGTCCCAGGGTGGTCGTGGAGATTAAACAAGATGATATACAAGAAGCATCTAGCACGGTGACTGGCAACAGCAGGTAATAATCAATTATTAATTTCCCTTCTTTTTTCCCAGGTCTCTCTCTCTTGTGTCTTCCTGCGGCACAATGCAGTGTCCCTTTCTATTTTCTACTTTTCTGTCTATAGAACATACTCTAGGGCTCATAAAAATAGCACTACATAAAACAACATTGCACAGTATTTTTATATCCTCCAAATAACTCAATTCAATTATAGACTGGTCAATGTTAGTTATTTCAGCATTACTAAACCCCCTGAAACTGGTAAATAAAGTTCTATATTCACATTCAGAAAATAAAGAGCTAAATCAATACTTTGGAAAATGGTAAGGGAAAGACATTTTCCTCGAGGCCTAAGACTTCATTTGGAATGTGTCAGCCTATTGCTGCTTCTTCTGGCTAGAAGACAAAGCAAAAGAAACTCTTTATATTTTAAATTCGACACAGGAGCCGGGAAACTAGTAGCAGAACGGAGGCCCACATTTTCTGGGAAGAGGAATTTGGCAGGAGGTCCTTGTGTGGTACCCACAGGTTGTTCATGTGCATGACTTAGCGCTGGAGATTTGAACATTCAGACAAGAATGAAGAAATTAGTGGGAAAGTGGTTATCAACTTACTTTTGGTATAGTTAGTAGAATAATTCAATAACAGTGAAGATCTCTAAGCTAAAGGGAGATTTCAAGACAGGGTCATAATCAACTATCACAAACACAAGCACAGAGGGAAGAAGGTCCAGATTTCAAATACTGGCAGTGCTGCTTCCTGCCTCAGTAGCTTGACCAAAGTTACCCAATCTCTCTGGGCCCCTTTTTCTTCTTCTACAAATTCGAAACTAATATTATTTACATCACAGAAATGTTATGGCTATTAAATAGTCAGTTAAATGTGGCAAGAACAGTGCCGGGCACCTAGAAAGTGCTTAATTAGAGGGTCATTGTGATTATTAATTACTTTTAGTTATGAGGTTTCTGGCACATTCACCTTCCCCACTTATTATTGAGAAAGGTACTAGCACAGCCATGGGAATGTTGGGGATTATCTCCAAGAAAAAATGGTAAGACCAACATTTCTCAAAAAGGTCTAGATGAATTAACACAACCCAGAGTCCACTTCTCAGACTTATAGCTCAGGAATCTGATTTTTTCAGCACTGAGAGCAGATATCTCTCCAGGGCAGACTCACACTAACCAAACTCACAGACCAATGTATAAACCATATCATAGTCAATTAATTTTCAATAAGAAATATAGCTTTCGAGAGGACTAGAATACTCAGGTCTGTGTGATCAGTGTATTTCCTCCCCGGGCTCACCTGTTTGGGAAGCCAACTCTTCATAGGAAACCTACATAATAAGAAACAGAGTCAGAGCAGTGAGACTTCGAAGATCTAAATGTAAAGTAGTTTCAGTCCTTGCTAACCCATGTCAGCACTCTCATATTAGGGATGGCCTTTTCCATGCTGCATATGGGGAACTTTTATCCTCTCTGCCAAGCCAAAAGGGAAAACACTCACTGATAATTTTGACTACGTACAAATTTTTAAACTTCTGTATAAACGAAATACCATAAACAAAGTCAAAAGACAAACAACAAACTGGAAAAATATTTGTAACACATTTGGATATCAAAGGTTAAAATCTAATATATAAAGAGTTCTTATGAAGCAACAAGAAAAAGAGCAACACTTCATTAGAAAAATAGGCAAAAGGTATGAATAGGTAGTTAATAGAAAAAATACAAGTGGTTTATAACTTGTGAAAGGTAGCACACTGCTCTTATGAGTAAATGCTTTATAAACGTTGTCAAACTGCTACGTGGAAATGATATTTTATTATGTCTTTTTTAATGAAGTGTATATATATATATATGGCTGTATATTTGTGTGTATATGGTATTATATTTGTATATGATTAATAGCAATTAAAATTTATTATTTTATTAATTGCCTCTATCTTTTGCCTGTTTTTCTACTGGAGTATACTTTCTCTCATTGATTTAAAAGAGCTCTTTATATATTCAGGTAGTAACTCTTTATACACATTGAATTAAGTCTCCCCCCACTTTCCTAGGCTTCTTGAGACAAGGTCATGGGGGAGAAGCAGAAGAGAATCCTCTTAACTGAATACCCACTGTGTGCTAGATTCTTTCACAGAGATTATCTCATTTACCCTCACAACAATCCTAGGAAACAGGTACTGAAATTCCTATTTCACAGCTGAGGACCCAGGGGCTCAGAGAAACTGGGTAACTTGCTTAAGGACACACAGCTAGTGAGGAGTATTTGAATTCTGAACCTAAAGCTGGGCTCTTTCCTCTCAGTTATGAAGGTGACTTCCCAGAAGGTTCCCAGCTCTCTGACCAACACCTAATCTCTACCCTGCTCCAACATCTGGGGACCCAGCTGCAGGGTTAGCCCCAGCTCATTCCTGGGGCCCAACAATAACTGGGCAGACGTAATGGGTAGGATAACATTAGTCATACTGTCCTTGTTCCAGCACCTGTGTGTTGGGGGTTGAGTTCTGGCCACCTGAGTGCCCACCGAGCTGCAATTTCCCTTCCCTTCTTGCCTCAGTTTCCCTCTCTTCCTGAGACCAGGCCAAGTCAGCCTGCTACACTTAAAAGAAGAAAGGAACTCATACTAAACAGGTGCAAGCTATCATCCATCTCCCCTCCTTAAGAGGAAGAGTTGTAATTTGATTGGGTCAGATGCTAGGGCTGTGGGGTGAGAATCCATATTTACTAGTAAGTTAGGATCACCAAAATCATAATCAGGAGTACAGCCCTTTCTTCTGCCTCCCATCAGCATCTGCATCATTTGCTGCCACATTCTCATATGCACCCAATGCATCGGTCCCGTCTAATTATCTGCAGTGCCCCAAGCAGGCTTTGCAGTAACATATCCCCACACCAATACACAGGCTTCTCTTTTTCACCTAGTAAATGCTTTTTACATCCTTTAAGTACCAACTCACCCCTACCATGAAAGACCCACAGACCTTCCTTTCTGCTGTGAAGGGACCCCAGATCCTCTCTTCATTATGAGGGACCTCTAGACCCTCTTTCCAAAAAGGCAGAGTTAGGTCCTCATTTTCTATGCTCCACAGCACCTCTGCTATAGTCTTGACCGAGTTTTACTGTAGTATGTTTGTGTGTCTATGTTCCCCATCAAACACACAGAGATTTCCTCCAGGGCAGGAACCATGCTCAGTCATCTCTGCATCTCCAGTGAGTGCCCAGCATAGAGTGATGAATGGATGATGCTGCTTCTGAACCGGGCCTCTCTCCTCCCCACCCAGCCCCAGACTCACAGGGTTGGCTCCTCCTTTAGATCTCACTCTGATTTTTTCTTTGTATAGTTTGCTTTCTTCCCCAGCTTTCTATGAAGATTGGTTCCTGTCTCAATCTTGCTCTGAGGGCCTGATGTATCTCTTGGTTTGTATCACCGGCTAACTGGTCTCCCACCACTAATTCTGGCTGCTTGGTGGGAGAGTCTCAGAGCCTGGGCTTAAGTGAGAACCCTGCATCCTCTTAAATCCTTCCTGAGCTGGCAGCGTTCCTCCAGCCCCAGTCACACTCCTGGGGTAAGTTCAGGACCAGGTCCTAACCCTTCTGGCCCTCTCCACCGTCATTTGGGCACGAAGCCAGGCCTCCTCATGACCATAAGGCTCAAAGTTTGGTTCCAACTTGACCCCCTACCATTCTGCCCCGCTCCTAGAGCACTTCAAGCATGTCAGAAAGCAAATCAGCTGAGTCACTCCTGGGCCAGGAGTCCTGCGGCATCATGAGAGAAATCACCAAAGCAAGAGGAAATTAGCTCATTCCACAGAAAGGCACTTAGAGCAGCCAGGCAGCCTAAAGCCCCAGGCAGGCCAGGCAAAGGACCACCTGGATCACAACTGTGTCCTCTCAGCTGTTGCCAGTCTTTGGAGAGAAGCACTCTCAGGACTGAGCCTGCAGACTCATTCACACCCAAGCAGTCTCCAACACAGGGGAAGGACCATAGGACCCCCCCCAGACTGCCTGCAGGACCCTCATTTTTGCACACCTTCTCAAGACGAGCTGGTGGACCAGGGGATGGGGGACTATGTGTCCTGAGCTCTTGGGAAAAAATATTTGAGGGTCATTGCTGAGTTGCTCTTTAGATACTCACTGACACCCGCTTTGGGCCAGCCCCAAATATTACTAAGTCATCATTCCTGCCCTGGAGGGTTCATGGTCCAGCAGAGGAGAATGTCAAAGCATTCCATATTGGACCTTATAGAGAAAAGAAAATACAAGTAGAGACAGAGAAGTCCGAACAAAGCCCCCTTGTGTGGAGGGTGGTTGAAAGGAGAGAGCAATGGCTAGAGGGTTGAGAGAGCTGATTTCATTTTAAGAATTATGTATTGAGAAATTCAGTCGGTTGTGGAACAGAGGGAGTGAAGAGAGATAAAGCTGAAGAGGTAGGCTATAAGAGAGGACTTCATTTTAAAGACCAGATTGCTACAGCAGAACATCCACGGAGTTCAGGAACACAGGAAAAGGAACAGACCTGGGAGTGAAGATGACACACTTAGGTTTGTACAAGCTGAGTCTGAAATGCTGGGTTAGAGTGGAATCCATTAGCTCTATGTGTTTGCCACATCTTCAGCCTTTCTAAGCAAAGTGGCCTTAGACCCTAGGCCTTGTACAGGACTCTCTGAATGAGTAGTCATCAACAGATCTAATCACACCATCTTTGGGGCAGTTTGGATCTAAGAGACCAACAGCAGAGTGGCCTGCAAGTTGAGAGAAACACAGAGAAAAGCAGCAAGCAGAAGCAATGAGGCAGCAAAGTCACCAGGCAGAAGAGGCATGGGGTAGACAGAAGGAGCCTGGCAAGAAACTACAGCCCAGTGACAGTAATTGGTCAGGTGGTTGGTGAGAGAAATCAATACACTCCACAGACGGAGACGCCATGAGATAGAAGTGGAGACAGAAAGGCATTAAATCATGAGAATGGTGAAGTGACAAAGGTGGAAGAAATGGTGCCCATTTCTCAGGGAACCACGGGATGCCTGGAAAGACAACAGACATTTCCTGTTCATCCACAGCTGCTGGGCTCCAGGAGAGCTGCAGCTCCTCTCTGCCCGGCTCTGCCTCCAAGCAGGAGACATGCCAATGTGGATGGGCCAAGGGCCAGGATACTAAGTGGCCCACACGGCTAAGGGTGAATCTCCCTCCTTTACCATTAGCCCTGTTTTGAAATTCTCCCTTTCTTTCTCCTGTGTGGCTGAGAAGGGAAATGGCCTGGGTTTGTTCCCACTCTGGATCTATGTTGCCAGACCATCAAGGAAAGCCTGGGGTGGGTGGATATTGTCAAGATCTGCTGTGGAACTTAGAATCTCTATCCTGCTCAGTAATTCGTCCTTGGGCTTGCCATTTTGCACTAGGGGAGTGGGGAGTGAGGATGGGCCCCTTGGTGGGAATAGGATAAAAATGATGTTCAATCATTTGTGGTTTCTAGTTTCCAGCAATGGAGACTATATCCAGCGATCCTAAACAGAAAGGGGTTTCTTAGACGAATATCAAGTAGCTCATAGAACTGATGGGAAGGCTGGAAAACTGGCCTCAGGAAAGCCAGCTAAGATTCTACCACAGGGACAGTCCTGTTAGGTCATTTCTGCCACTGCTGCTGCCACAGGACAAATAGATCCAATGTGCTGAGCTCTGGTTTTCTCCAAATGGAATGGATGCTCAGACGTTGAGTAGCCAAAAATGGTAAATATCCTCTTCTGAGGTCAGTTAGGTCTCCCTCCAGCCCACCTCAAAGAAATCCTCCACATTGTTCAGTCCAGCACAAGAGGCCAGAAGCTCAGAGAGAGAAAGGGTGCACATATTGTTCTATGGGCAAATACTATTTTCAAAGACTTGAGGAGAAGGAACAGGCAGAAGTGGTTGCAGTGGGATGGGTTTCAGATCTCGGGGAATCCTGAGCATCCTCCAAATTCCACTATCACCAACACGACTAGTTTAGCTGATCACTGTTGGCAACCTTGGCCAAGAGAGCTCTAAGCTGAGACCTGAAGGGTGAGAAGCTGTTAGCTAGGCAAAGAGATGGGAGGAGGGACATTCCAGGATATGCAAAGACTTGGTGTATTTAAGTAACTGGAATTGATTCCATATGGCTGGGAAGATAAGCAAAGGGGATAGTAGGGTGAGATGAGCTAGACAGGAAGGCATATTAGAGAGTTCGGATTTTATGCTGAGGACAGTGGGACGCCACTGATATATTTTAAGGTGGGGACAGACATGACGATATTTGTGCTTTAGGAAAGACAATTGACTTCTGTAGAATGTTAGTTCCATGAGGACGAGGACTCAGTTTTGCTTATCACTGTATCACCAGCACCTAACACACAGTAGGTGCTTGGTAAACAATTGTGAAATGAATGAATGAATGACTGTTCTCTGGGCAATGTAGCCAGAATCTTCGGTTAGCAGGTGACTATGTAGTCCAAATATTAAATAACAGGTAGCCTGAACTGTAGTGAAGGCTGTAGGGATTGTCACCCACTAGTTATCCCAAGGAATTCAAGGGTGGGTTTGGATATTTTAACTGTTTTTCCAAATTGCTTTTCCCTTTTGTTATGTTAAGGAGATGCAGTCACCAACCACCTTGAACTAGACCAAGCCTCACCACCAGAGCAATGCCTGTGACCTTTGCCTTATTTTCAACGCTAAGATCTCTCCAGGAGCTTAGGCCTTATTACCATAACCTGCACTGATTGTGGAAGCATGTTTTCTTACTGAGCCTGCGCAAGAGAATATCCATCTCTCCTTTTTGAATATTCACTCCCCATCCGAAATAAACGTCCCTGCTTCCCTTTGTTTGGGGACGCCATGACTTTGGAAATGATTCCTCATGGTCTCCTATTTGCCGCAAATATACTTTGTGAGACAACTACTTCTGATGGAGAATCTGATTTAACTTGCCAGGAGGGAACGCACTTCCGTTTCAGTAACAGGCATGGAGAGGAGTGGCCAGATTCAAGGGATGTTTGGGAGAGAGAATAAATTAAATGCTGAAATGCTGGTAGGAGTGTAATGATGCAAGCAGGGAGAGCAAGATATCAAGGATGAGATTCTGGTTTCTGACTTAGACAAATAAATGCCTGGGGGTACCATTACTTGAGACATGAAAGACGGAGGAATAGGTCTGGGGTAGAGATTAACAAATTCCTACGTCAACACGTTGTTTTAGGTGGGACATCCAGGTGGGGACTTCTGCAGGGAAGTTCATTACAAGAGAGGTCCCTGGGGAAGCACACCTACACCCAGATGGATAGCGGGGAGATTTAGCAATCCTTCTGGAGAGCAGAGCTAGAGTCTGTGCTAACTGAGACGCCTGAGCCCAGGAGGCTTGGGGAAGTCCCATGGCCCAAACTCTGTCCTTGACTCTGCCATTAAACGTTTAGGTAATAAACATGGAGGGTTTACTCTGTGCCCTGTTCTGATGTCTTCCCCTTTCCTCTCCCATTCCCAGGCTCGCCCTTTCATTACAATTTCAGGGAGGATGGCCAGCTTTGCTTTTAGAGAGACTGAGCCTAAACCCTGCACCAGAACGTCTTTCTCAGAATTATATAAGCTAGAACAGAATGCTGGAGCCTCAACTGAATACAGCACAGACTGATCAGATTGACTGCTCAAATCACATACTTGTATTGCTTTTACAGTTAAAATTGCAAAACTAAATTAAAACATTATAACTCCTTCTATAAGAAAGAGAACCCTGTTTTGTCATTGTGCTGTTGTCACATCATTGTGCCACTCCCATTTCTCCGGGCTCTGATGTGAGGCCAGACTGTCTTGTCATCAGCAGCCAGCTGGGAAATGAGCCCAGAGAAGGTAGGGGGGTGGGGAGGAATGGAGGCATTTGTGTTACTAAGTGGCCAAATAGTAGGTGCCCTGTTCTCTGGCTTCTCCAGGGTCTGGAGGTGGGGGGACGCGGGGGCACTGTGTCTGCCAGTGAAACTGCTGTTGGGGTGGTATCCCTCCCTTCGCCCTACAAACTTCACCTTACAAACTTACGAGTCAAAGAAAGTGTTGTCCACATGAACAGTAAAGAGAGGAACAGGTCTGTTGATTATATTGAGAACATGGTCAAGATACAGAGCTTTTTCTAGACTCACCCATTTTGTTTTGTGCGATGATATCTGTACTCAATGAAGGAATTAAAATACTGCATACATTTTAAACCTTAATATATACTTATTAAGTACTTTTTTAATGCTAAATTCATTTAGTCTTAAAAATTAAATAAGATTCTAGCAAATGTAATTTAAATAAGGAAGCCTGTGCTATCCAAGGTCTGTTTGCTCTCAGATGCAATCCTTGTCCTTCTCCTGCTTTGCTCTGTGTCGCGGGGGGCTGACCCCACAGGCTCCTTTCTCAGCCTCCTCTGTCAGCCGGGTACAGCTGGGTTGTGCATGGGAGGCACTGGCAGAAGACTGGAGAGCAGGAGGAAAGGAGAACACAGGGTGTTTCTCTCCCTCTCTGCCAGGGCGGCATCTTAGCAGTAGCTGCGTCTTCTCTGTGATTCCAGCTCTCGCCAGACATGCCTGCTATGGTCCCAGCTTCCTCCAGTGACTCTAAACCGTGAGCTCCAGTATCACCACCTCCTTCTGTGGTCCCTCCAGCCTGGGGGCAGTGGTGGCTTCCACCACCAACTCAGAGTGAAGCTCTGAGTTGCTTCACTGTCCTCTGTTGGGCTTATCAGTTCTTCCATCACGTGTATAACCAATTCTCTGCATTAAATTCCCTCTCCTTTAAATACTTAGAATTGTTCTGTTCTCCCGGTTGAGCCCTGCCTGATCTATGTAATGTTAATGAAGAGGGATCATGGATGAACACTTTTGTTTTTTAAACTGAGGATGGCCACTTTCTGAAAGAAGGTAACAAAGAATCAGAAGTTGAAGTTTGCCTTGGAGTTGTGGCAGGAGGGGATGAACCTGAGCTTTCCTGGACCTGAAATGAATGGGTTCAGGGAAAGACATGGAAGACCTGGAGGCAACAGTGGGCGATGGAGAGAGGGCCATTCCTGTCGAATCAGGGAGGGTCCTTTGGTGGCAAGCAAAAGATACAGACTTGGGCTAACTTAAATATAAAAGGGATTTAATGGAAGACTACAGGAAAAGTCACAGAATTGTAAAGAATAAACTGAATAGTCCACTTTTAGAAAGATCAGGAACTAGGGCAGCTCCAGGATCTAGGGAGCAGGAATTTGTATCTCTTTAGAAAGCTTGGTTGGAGTAGCTCTACTACATAGCAACTGTGTGTGTCCTTGGATCGTTCTGCTCAAGATTCAAAATCCAGGGAGGGAGGGAAAGGGTCCAGCTGACTCAGCATGAGTTCTGTGCCCATCATTGCCTCTCGAGAGCAGGACCCCAAGGCCAAACGCAATGCAGGCAGAGAAGTTTTCCCCCAAAGGGGAGAGCAGATGGACAGCTGTGTTATTTGCATCCTGGGCCCACAGTAAAAATAAGGGTAGGGCATGAAAAAATGGCCCCAAAAGGAAACAGGAGAATCACCCTCTCCAGCCAAGAAACTGACCGAGAACCAAAATGGAAGCTGATCTGAGGATGACGTGGCTGTAACTGGAGACACTGGCCAGAGACCAGATGATCCATATGGTCTTGCTTTCCCCTTTGAGCCAAAGAGAGCAGCCTGCTTTCATGTAACTTGGGGCCTGACAGGGGAATCCTCAGACCAATCAATCGTTGTGATGGATGAGATGGGGTGGAGGAGCAGATTTTTAGACAGGAGGCCAAAGCATAGGACAGGGATAGGGCCTACTTACTTTGTGCGTGGGTATGTTAGAACGGCTGTTGTTTGTTCTTCAAGCTCACTGACACAGAGTTATTTAGCATGTGGTATCATTGTCCCTGGAAGCCAAGCCCTGAAGAAACACCCAAGGGCCCTGGTTAACAGAAGAATCATATCTTCACTCTATAAGGTGGAATTGATGGACGAAGGCAGAGGTTCATGAAAGGGACTGAACAAGATTTACTGGGATCAAGAAGGTAGCAGAGATGCCAGCTTGGCTTGGCTTAATGCTATGTTATGTCTCTATAGAACTGTTGGACTTGCCAACCAGACTGCCATTGGCATGAGGGTATGAGGGGCTTCCTGGGAGAAAACTCACCCTAAACAAGAGGGAACCAGAGAACAAGAGGGCCTAGTGAGTAAGGCACTCATCATGGGCAATTTTGAGCTCGGAGAGGAGGTTTCCACTTAGATTTGTGTCCAGTGGGCACATATCTGAATCTTAAGGTGAGGCAGGGTAGGGAGAGAAAGAGAGAGAAATACTGAACTCTGAAAACTGGAAAGTGAAAACACACTGTAAATGGGAAAACTGGAAGAGTCGCTACAGTAGAGACTGTAAAGCGCTGTCCTCAAGCACAGTGCAGCTGTGGGTCTTCTGTCCTCACTGCGTGACACCTTGCTACGCCAGTGCATCTCAGCATCAGTGGCAACGTCTGGAGGACGAGAGCATTGCCCAGCGATGTACCTGGACCCCCTGGAGGGTGGCTGAAGCCAAAGAAGAATATACCTGCAGATGTCTCAGGATCGCCTCCCCGGCTTGTAAACACATGGGAGACGCTCCTGGGCCCCTGAATGATCTGCTTTGAGATTCTTTTCTAAAGTGGGAGTTTTGTGTTTGAAGCTGGGAGCAAGAGCCATCAAACTACAGGTTATTGGTTGAAGAACATTCCAAACAGAGGGAGTGGTCGGGTATGGAGACAATAATAACATGAACAACCGTATCTTCCGGGACTGGCCCAGTTGCTGACATTTTAAACATGTCTAGTCATCTTCAGCTTGGTAGTGAATTTGTGGTGGGATACTTTGGCTGGTACATGCATTCACGTTAAAGAAACCCTGTTTCTTGAAGGCTGAGTATACGGTTCAGCCTAGGGGCTGGCTGGCCTTCCCCGCTTCAGTCTCTCCCTCCCTTCCTCTCCCTCCCTCCTTCTCTCTCTCCTTCCCTCCCTCTCTCTCTCCTTCCCTCCCTCTCTCCATTCCTCTCTTCTTCCCTCTGTCTCTCTCTTTCTTACCCTCTTCAATCTTTTCCTCCTCAATTTCAAGCTACTTTCACAAAAGCTGATAGCTTATGCCTTCCAGGAGGGGAAGTTCACAAATTGCAACAGAGGTTTTTTTGTTTTTGTTTTAAAGCTGAGCAGCAGGATCACAGACCCTGCAGGTTTGCTGCCTGCTCTGCAGGACAAAGAAAGCAGAGGGAGGAAGATGAAAGCCAAGCCAACCAGAAGAAGGGAAACTCAAAGAAGCTCATGGAAAAGGGGGAGGAGACTGTGCTTAAGCGATTGGGGTAGTGGGAGGCGGACATCGCCCCAAGCATGTGCTGTTTCCGTTGTCCAGATGGTGTCATTTGCCCTGCAAAACAAGTAACAGCAACATAATTTGGATGCTCAGAAATAAATGTGTGAGTAAGCACTTGGGAAATGATGCCCGCAGCCGTTATACTTAAACAGAAGAGATTCAACCATATTTGAAAACAACTGCCCTGCGGTGCTGGCCTCCAGTTCATTTGAATACTCTATTTACATTGTTACCAGCTATATTTGCACAACTAGAACTTCCACCTGCTTGTAATTTACTTAGGACACATCTTGTATTTACATGGTATAGACCAGAGTGGGAGAACTGGTCATACCAGTTTGGGCCTGGAAAGATCGGAAGCTTACATGGAATGTTCATCTTGGTTTCCCCAGACCCACTGCCCTTGCCACAGGTGCTGGCAGCTAGTAGACACTGTATCATGATGATGATCATCATCATCTCTGATAGAATGGTTTACTATGTGCTAGGCACTACTCTAAGAGCTCACAGCAGTCAAGTGAAGTATGTACCATTACTATTCCCATTTTACAGATGAGGAAACACAGAGTTTCTATAACTTACGCACAGCGAAGCAGCTAGTACATGCTAGAATCAGGATGCTAAAGCCAGCGTTTGAACCCAGGCAGTCTGGATGCACGTGATTTAGTCCAGTTGTTATTCAACACGAAGACTTCCGGTTCAAAATGGAAGATTAAACAAGTGCAACTGATTACTACCCTTTCCCCAAACTCTACCAAAATAAGGGTGCAGGAATTTTAAAACAGTTTAAATCTAAAAAGAGAGTGGGAGAGAAGACAGTATCTCCCAAGCAGCGATAAAATTTTAGAACCTGGAAAGCAGATGAATGGTGGCTGACTTAGGAAACCCAGAATGCTGAATCTTAAACTGACTGTGAAAAGCCAAGAAACAGCAATCTGTTTTCACAGCAGAAAGCCTCCAAAGCTCAGAGATTGGTAGTATCACCAGATGGGGCTAAAACAGGAAGATTGGTTTAAAGTCTGAGACGCAGACCCTCACTTCTCCACAACTCCAGCGGAAGATTGCAGGTTTATTTTCTGGAGGAGGTAAAAGAGGCTTCTGGATTTGGGGATACCATGTACAACTGAGGACAGGGCTGTTCCCTGCTGAAAACAGGGGAATTAGGTGTAAGTTTGCATGTTGAATGCTGAAACTCTCATGCTTTTCTTCTCTCACAGCTGCTAGAATGCTGGGAGCCAGCATCATATGCTCCAGGCAGGAGAGTGGACAACCTTTTTCTCTGGAGACTCTGACCAGCTTAAGAAGGATCCGACAAATGGATCCTGGGGGATCACCTCACAGACAGTGGCGTTCACAAACCACACGCCCAAGCCAAGTGCAAAGAACTTCTGATTAGTTTTGTGGCGCTTTACTCTTAAGTATGATCAGGCAGCATAAACTTCTAAACCAAAACCTAATCTAATCATCCCAACAACTACCAAACATCCCCAAACATTTGAGCAAAGCTTCCAATGTGGAAGATGGAGACCCAAACAGGTGCAATCTGGAGGAATTTGAGACGATATATAGATAGGATAAGATTTCACACTGCACCCATGAAAAAAGGATGGGGTGTTATAAAAGGTGATCAATCCGATCAAAAAAGAGATTTTGGGGGCCCAGCCCAGTGGCCTAGTGGTTAAATTTGCATGCTCCACTTCAGTGGTCCAGGGTTCACGGGTTTGGATCCCGGGTGCAGACCTACACTCATCAAGCCACGATGTGGCAGTGTCCCACATATAAAGTAGAGAAAGACTGGCACAGATGTTAGCTCAGGAACAATCTTCCTCAAGCAAAAAGAGGAAGATTGTCAACAGATGATAGCTCAGGGTCAATCTTCCTCACAAAAAAAAAATGAGGTATTGGAAATGAAAACAGCTATAACAGAAAGAATGAAATCATTTTGCTTAGATATTTAGAGGATGTAGCTGCATGGTCTTCTGTCTTCTACTTGAGAAGTCTGATGCCATCATGATTTTTGATGTTTTCTATGAAAATTGTTTTTACTCTCTGGAAGCCTTTAGGATCTTCTCTTTGTCACCAGCGATCTGATACTTCCCAAAGATGGGACTTGAGGTGGAAACATTTTCAGTGTTTGTTTTCGCCACTCTTTGGAATCTTTGACTCTGGAAACTCATGCCTATCTTTTCTGGGATATTTCTATTATTTTCAATACATTTCTATTATTTCTTTGATAAATTCCTTCCATCTGTTCTCTCTGTTCTTTACTTTTGAAATTACTGTTATTCAATTGTCGTAACTCCTCACTGGTGCTCAAATTCTCTTGTATTTCCTCTCCTATTGCCCATCTCTTTATTGTTTTGTCCTTCAGAGAGATTTCCTCATTTCCACCTCATTTTTGGGCCAGTCCTGGGTAGGGAACCAGAGGAAGTCTGGAATGGAGAATCCAGGGAGGCAAGCTCTCCAGGGAGATTGTGACATCCCCTGCTGTGGCATCCATCCTCCTGTAGTGTTTGAGCTGTGGTTGTGGGGAGGTGGGATTGGGGGCAAATTCCTGTCTGGCTCTCTTGGTGCTGTGCACAGGGACCCTGCTTTTACCCTTTTGTCCATAGCCCCTCCTCAGCTTTCCAGCCTCCAATCCAAATCTTTTCCATTCTGCCTCTACAGCAGAATCTATGGATAGAGAGTGAGGGAATTGGGGATGTAAGATTATCTTCTGAACCCTAGCATATTAATACATCCCTCTAAAGCCACTCCAGCTACTGACCACACCCAAGAACTGGATTCCAAGAGTGCCAAGTGAGTGACCAAGACTCCAGTTAGTCACTTCCTTCAAAAAGCCGGTGCCCGGGTAAAAGGCAAGGATCAACCTGATAGTCCCCTATAGTAGTTAGGGACTCACAACTCGTCAGGAACATGGGACAGGAAGATTTTTGTTAGGCCTCAGGTAACACACTGCTGCCTAGGCCCTGCTGCGTCCTGGGATGCCAGAGGACTTGTTTCCTTAGCAACCATAATCATGTGACAGGAACACACAGAGATCCGAAGATGTTGCTTAGCAACTGTGTTGCACCTGCTGGGGCTCTAGGCTGGCAGCTTGGGCCAGGGAGCCTTGCTTTGAACTTGGAAACTCCCATCAGGGCTGGCAAAAGGAGGAAGACCAATTTGGCCAGGTCCAGTTTTGGTCCTGGGCTTGTTTTGCAGGGATAGGAGAGGTACAGATGGGGAAGCTGAGGCAGAGGGGACTGGCTTTCCCATAGTAAAGGGATGTGGGAAGTAATGGCAGATGTGGGAAGAGCAGAGTTGGACAGGAGAAATGACTGTTGGGCTGATGTATGTTGCCTGACTCACCCTAGAGAAAACTCTTACATCTTAGAGGATGGGTCTCCAGAACCCTGAGGAAGGATGTTCCTGGCTCAGGATCCAACTCCACAGGGCTTCTCAGGGGCTTGTATCAAGCCAGAGCATCTGGTCTCTAAGAGTCAGTACAAGGAAAATTCCTGTCTGCAAGAAGCAGAGCTCTTCACAACAGCTGGACATGGATGGTGGTCAGGAAGGTACAAGGAACCAGCCTCAGGAACATGGCTATTCAATCAGAAGGCCATGGGGAGCTGTCCATGGTTTTGGGTGGCCTCCCCACCAGCTCTCTCTGACCCTCTGCCAGGGCTCAGTTGACTGGGAGGTAGGCTATTGGGTCAGAGTATTCAGATTTGAATTCAGTTTCCTCACTCAAAGGCAAGGGACCAAACTTTGTATTTCAGTTTCTCTTTGTGCAATAGGAATGAAGAATGACCACTTCATGTATCATTGCGAGGATTAAATGAGTTAACCCATGTAAATGATTGTCACACTTCTTGGCATATAGTAAGTGCTCAGTAAAACTGTCATCATCCTTACCCCCACCCCAGAAATTGGCCCAGGAGACAGACTCTTCTCCAATCCCTTGTGTCTCCAAGCCAGGTCTTCTCCAATCCCTTTTGATGTCTCTGGAGCACGTGGGAATAGATAGCAAGAAGAATTCTAGACCCTCTGATTTTGTAGACGGAAAGAGCATTCCTTCTTCCCCCAAGGAGCTTGCTGAGAGTTTAAATATCCTTGACCAGTTGACTTTGTTTAGTGAACCATGTGTTCCTCCAACCTTGCTGCACCAAATATCCCAATGCCTTCCCCTGATGCTGCTCAGAAAACTGCACATGTAGCATGGCATTTCAAGAGGCAGTGAAAGCATGGATTTGGGAGTTGACCTCAAATCCCAGCTTCTGCCATATCCTAACCACGAGATTTCAAACAAGCTGCATTACCTCTTGAGCCTGTTTTCTCATGGGTAGTACAGGAAGTGATAGCACCTAACCTCCTTGGAGGAGAAATGCCTGGTTCTTGATAAATGTTAGCAATGTTAACACGTGTTGATAGCCAGAGATCGGACCTAAGATTTCTCTCTCTCTAGCTAAACACCTTTACGAGCTGGCTCCAAGCAATAATGTGAGGACTGAGGGGCTGACAGGTTCCCACTGGCCCCTCAAAGGGAGAAAGGAGGCAGTTAAAGCAGCTGGTGGTTGAAGTGTCCCCATCTCTACCCTGACAGATGCAATAGCGGCTTTGCCCTTCTGGGCCCAGGACCCTGACTCCGCGGCTCTCTGGCGCTGAGGGAATCCCAGTCGGCCTGCCTTAGGCATGCTTCTCCCCACCCTCTGCTCCAGCCAGCCCCAGGGCCCTCAACTCTCCCCTTCTCCCTCCAAACCATGGGAGAGGCTGGTGCCTACGCTTCCTCCTTTCTCAGCTGAGCATGTTCCCCAGATGACCCTACAGCTGCGTCTTTCTAAAATTAGCTGGATCCTGCATTTGACTCTGATATTAATTACCCAAATGGAGAAAATTGAATAGTTAACTGGTTCACAGGAAGATAATTAGCTTTTCTGAGCCCCTGTTACAGGCAAATAAAGAGGAGGATTGTTTCTCAATTGCCTTCATTAAAGGGAGTCCCTCTCACCCAGGGCCCCTGCCCCAGAGGCCCTTGGGGCCCTCTAGGGTTCCTTAGAACCCTGGGTGCTTTATCCCAAAATAGGGAAGCAGCTGGAAGAGGGTAGCCAGCTCAGGCTTCCAACTCTAACAAGCTAGGGCTCAAGCCTTGGCTCCACCACTTATTACCTATGTGACCTTGGACATGTGATACAACCTCTCTGAGCCTCGCTTTCCTCATCTGAAAATGGGAATAATGGTGTGTACCTCACAGGGGTATTATAAGTATTGAATGATATAATGTAAGTAAAATGCTTGGTCTTTCACTCATGGAAGAATTTTTTCATCGATAAAGTTCTTCATGAAGTTCATTGTTCATTGATGAGGTGTTCATTGATTGGGAGCTGTTTTACCATATCATCATCATTATTGCTACCAACACAGCACCATGCCCCCCATCATGGAAACAGAACAGGTTCTTTTAGCCAGTGAAACACACACAGAAATCAAGGGAATGTTAAATCAAGATTAAATCAAGCATGGGGCCGGCCCCGTGGCCCAGTGGTTAAGTTCCCGTGCTCCGCTTTGGCCTCCCGGGGTTTTGCCAGTTCGGATCCTGGGCGCAGACGCGGCACCACTCATCAAGCCATGCTGAGGCGGCATCCCACATGCCACAACTAGGAGGACCCACAACTAAAAGTACATGACTATGTACTGGGGGGCTTTGGGGAGAAAAAGGAAAAATAAAATCTTTAAAAAGATTAAATCAAGCATTCATGTTGACTGACGCAGAGCCTACACAGGATGGGGAAGACATGGGGGTCTCCGCCAGCCTATTTCACTTGCCCCCGTGCTCCTGATATTGGCTCTGCCTTTTGTTCCCAGGCTTTCTGGGTCACCACGTGGCCACCCCTCTCTCAGCAGCAAGTCCCCACCAACCTTCTCCTAAGAACAACATCTTATCCCCACCTACCTGGCCACAGCCCCTTGACCTTTTAAGTTTCATTTACTCCTCCCAAGCCCAGTCCCCTGTCATGTTTATCGCTCTCTGACACTTCTAGTATGTATAGAAGTATACATATGCATATATACTTAGAAGTCAAGAGCATGTATCCTGGAGCAGGACTGCCTGAGTATGAATTCAGATTGAGCACCTACTATATTAGTCACCTTGTGCCTCAGTTTTCTCATTATACAATGGGGTTGACAATAGTAGTACCTACTTCATAGAGTTATTTTGACTAAATACATGTGAATTGTCTGGAGCAGCACTTGGACCTTGTAAGTGCTCAAAAAGTGCTATTACTATTATCCAGTTCTGATGGATTAGGGCAAGGAGAGATCTACAAAGCAGGGCCAGAGGCTTTTGCCTGGAGGTGGACTCAGAGTAGAATATCTCAGACCATCTCCACTGGGAAGATTAACTTCTGGGTATCATCCTCACATTCTTTTAGGTAACTGTGTTGTGCTGTCTCATTTCTGCTCAAACTCTCAACAATTCCTCTTCCAGACTCACTCTCAGAGGATAATTTATCTTCTTATTTTACTGAGAAAATACAAATGATTGGAAAAGAACTTCAACAAGCTTCCCCTGCCACATTTACTCCCTACCAGGACGCTGTCCGTATATTCTGCTTTCTTCACTGTTAGTGTGGATGAACTGCCTGTGTTCTTGTCCAAGGCCAACCTTTTGCTTATCACTTAGATGCCATCCTTCCCTGCTTACTCAAGGACATCGCTCCAGCAATTTTCCTTCTCTTTCCTGTATCATCAGTTTTTTCTCTCTACTGGAATATTCCCATCAGCATAAAAAATATACTTTTATTTCTTCATTGTAAAAAACAAAGCAAACCTTCTTGATCTCACAACGCTTCCAGCTACTTCCGTATTGCTTTGCTTCCCTTTTCAGCAAAACTTATTGAAAGAAGTTATTGTTAACAATTGCTGTCTCCAATTCTTCTCCTCCCATTTTCTCTTGAATCCACTCCAATCAGTCTTTCACACTCACCACTCTACCAAAACTGGATTATCATGATCAACAATTGCCTCCTTATAGCTAAATCCAACGGTCAATTCTCAGTTATCTTTCTTGACCATGAGGTAGAGAAGGGTTAGCTGTTTACCAAATCTCTCTCTTCTTCCTCCTGGATACTAACTGGACCATATTTCCCAAACTTAGTTGTAGTTAGATGAGGCTATATGACTGGGTTCTGGCCAATGGAATGTGGGTGCAAGGGATGTATGTATCTTTCAAGCCTGACTCACAGAAACGTCCTACGCTGGATATATGTTCCTCCAGGTCCACTCTTCATCTTTCTCTACCCTGCTCTATGTCTCGGAAGCCTAACCACTAGGGACTTTATCAATGAGCCTTCCGGTTTCCGGTTGGGTTGAGTCAATGGGAGGTACCTGCAGGAGGGAGGAAGGAGAGTGAGGTCAGGGTATTTGTTCCCCTGGCTCCCTCCCTGTGGGGTTGTTTTGTGTTATCTGTTTTCCTTTACCAAAGCCTCAGTCTGGAATCTCTATCCACATAGTTCTTTCTCTCTCCCAATTCCACTAACCATTACTTTCTCTTGTCTCTTCAGACCTGGGGTGGTAACAGCTCCTGCTACCAACCATTTCAGGGTTATGGCAATCCTTTGATGGTTTTCCTTCCCCTGCTGACATCCTTATAGATAGTCTCTTTGTTAAATCTTTCTCAAATTACCCAAGCATCTACTTGCCAGACTCTTACCAATACACTTCCCATGTATCATCTTCGTTTCCCATTCCCATTTACTGGGAGGACAGTGACATCCTAAGTGACCTTAGAAGCCACAAAGTTGAAGATGACTCTGCCTGTGTTGACATGGGACCCTGATTACCATCATAGAGCAGAGAACAGCTTCTCCCTTCCTTTTAGCCTTCCCCTCTGCTGCTGAATATACTTTACATGAGTGAGAAATAAACTTACATTGCCTATGCCACTGAGATATGGGGATGTCTCTATTACACCTAGTTCTAATGGGACTAATACAATCTATATGCAGCATTTGCCATAGTTGGTGATTCTCTGCTCCTGGAAACACTTTCTGTGCTTAGCTTCCATTAACATTGCATTCTTCTAGTTTTCAATGACTGCTATTTCTTAGTCTTCTCTGTTGGTTCTTCCTCCTCTCTCTGTCTAAATGTCAGATTTCTCCAGGCTCAGTCCTTGATCCTCTTCTTTATCTCCACTTACTTCCTGGTGACCTCAAACACTCCCAAATTTACACATCTAACTCAGGCTTCTCCCCAAGGATTCTTGGCTTATATATCCTACTACCTGCTTGATATCTTCCTTTATAAATCTAATAGCATCTCAAATATAATATGTCCAACATTAAATTCTAGACCTCTGCAAAATTCGCTCATCCTATAGCTTTTTCCAGGTCAGTAAATAGCAACTCCAAGCCTCCAGTGGCTCAGGCTAAAAATCTTGGAGTCATTCTTGATTCATCTCTTTTTCTCTCATCCTACACTCAATTTGTCAGCAAATCTCATCATCACTATCTTCAAAATATATTCAGAATCTGAGCAAGTCTCAAGACGTCTACTATCCTGGTCTCAGGAGGTGCCAGGCTTTGAGAAGAAGAGGGGAAGATATGGAAGGAAAATCATCCTGCCATGTCATTGTCACCATTATTGTTACTGAATCTAGCCTTGAAGTGGTTTGAATGTGAAGTCTTCCAAGAAGAACTCTTCCCCAAACCCTATCCAAATCTTCCTGGTTCTCTCTTCAGACACAGATCTACAGACCAAACTGCTTCCAGAGAACTTATCCTCTGAATCCCAGCGGTCATAAGGGCATCACGACCTCCTGTAGGGAACATTCAGCAGAGGAGGGGAATAAGCCCCATCACCAGCTTTTAGCACCATTTGGACTGGCTCCAGGGTGTGAGAATAAACACTTATAAGGAAATCTGCACCCCAAAACCTCAAAGATGGTCACTGAATCCTCATTAGGCTCTGTTTCCCTAAAACAGAAACTGACTTTCTCCCTAGGAGCCCCAAGAATAGGTCATTCCCCAGATAAAGTTTCTACCAACCAAAGGATGGTTGTTGATGCCTTCAGGATCTCACCTGGGAAGGCTGGATTCCACAGGCTCCAGGGTGGTGCTTTATTGACTCCCAATAATGTATCTTAAGTAGAAGAATGGCATGATTAGATTTGTAATCTAGAAAAGATTACTGTGAAAAACAAAAGACAAAACCAATGGATTACCTTGGAAACTGGTGTGAAGAACAGATTGGAAGAGAGACAAGAACGGATGGAAACAGACTATAAAGTTGTTGCAGCAATCCACATGTGGGGAGGGGTGGGCAGGGTGATCCAAGGAAAGGCAATACAAGCAAGATTAGAGACAAATGGGTGAATTCAGGAAGTAGTACTCTGTTTTCTTTAGAAAGAGTGGTCTTTCTGAAAAGCAACGCTAAGGGTGTGATTCTTTAAAGTTCTTCCCTACGTACCCATGGCCTCAAAGCTGAAGCAAAGACTTTAGTTAGCATGGCTCTTGCTCATCTCTCAGCTCTCCATATGTACCACAAGCTCCACCATCCCGAAATGTTTTCAGTGTCCCATAAGCACTAATGGAGCCCAGGCCCCCAAATGTTTGCACAAAAATTTCCCTCAGGACTGGAGTGCCTTATTCCCAAAATTTCTGTCCTGTGGCATCTGCCCCCACCACTAAAATACTATCACTAAGTTCATCAATGACCTTCTGTTAAACCCAAGATGCATTTTGAATTCTTATCTTATTTGACCTTAGTGAACTCAACATTTGGCCACCTCCTCCATTTTGAAATATATATATATATTTCATTTTAATAGTATGTGCTCAGCCCTGTTCTGGGTGCTAGGAAAAGAGTTGGGAAAATCAGACATTGTTCTTGCCCTCAAGCAAGATATGAAGAGGTCCAACCAAGGGTAGAAGAAGAGGAACAGTAGCAATTAAAGGAGAGGAATATAAAAACCATGAAACTTGGCCCGTTATTATTTATCATGGTCTTGGAGGTTCCAGAAAATGCCAAAAAAGAAAATGAAATAACTAACATAAGCATTGGGAATAAAGGGCTAAAACTATCTCTTTTTCCTGACGTTATTGTTTAATAAGAAAATGCAAGAGGTTTCAGTAAGAAAAGATTACACGAAAAAGATAATATGCTAAGGTGTCTTGTTATAAGATAAATATACAAAAAAATCCATAGCATTTCTCTATTTTACCAATAAATATCTAGAAATGGAAATGGGAAAATGTTCTATTTACAACAGCTCCAAAAACTATAGAATATTTAAGAATAAATTTAAGGACTAAGACATAGGAAAAGCTAAATGAAAAACTATACTATAAAGTTTATTGAAAGAAATGGAAGAACTAAACCAATAAGAGCTTGCCATGTTCTTGGATGGCAAGGCTTAATACAAAAATTTTAATTTTCTCAAAATTTATATATCAATTTATTGTAATTCCATTTTGAGTCCCATAGGGTTTTGTTTGAATTGGATAAAGTGATCTTGCTGTATGAAAGAACAAATGCCTGAAAACTACGAAAAGAAGAGATAGGAGTCTTATATTACCAGATATTGATTAAGAGTCTGGGAAAAGCCAATTGAGGTAACATTTTACATCCACTAGGCCACTAAAAAATAAAAAGGAGTTATTGCTAGTGGGGATGTGGAGAAATGGTGCTCTTGTACATTGCTGAGGGAAATGTAAGTGTTGCAGGCTATCTGGAAAGCAATCTAGTAGCATCTACTAAAATTTAAAATACACACATCTTTCATCTAGCTAGCTTACTCCTAGGATTCTATGCCTTAGAAATAACAGCAGCAGAATACAAGAACCTATGTTTATTGCTTTATTGTTAATAGTGAGAGAAAAACTGGAAACAAGACAAATGCCCAATAATAAGAGGATGGGGGAATAAATTTTGGTACTTTTTTTGAAGCCATCAAAGAATATGAATTAGAACTATACTGATTGACATAGATAAAATTTCATAAGGTTGTATTGGCTGAGGAAAACAAGATGAAGAAAGTTTTTTCTTCCTCTAAACAATGTCAAAAACCTATATAAAACTTCTACGTGTGTATATAGCTCTGAATATAATTATATACGCATAGGGAAAATATGAAAGTTTGTTCTAATAGAATTAGATTCACTGTGAGTGAAGAAAGCCCAAAATAACAGTGGCTTAAAATAAGATAGATCATTTCTTGCTCATGTTCATGTCCAGGTGTAGGCAATATGGAGCTGATGTGATTTCTCTCTTCATGAAAACCTTTGAAACGAAGGCTCCTTCCAGCGTTCTGCTCTGCCACTACTAGAATGTGATCTTCATCCTCACAGTCCAGCCGATACATCCTCATTCTCAGACCTTACGTCCCAAGCAGCAGGACAGAGAAAGGACTTGGAGAACTGTAAACAATGCCTGTAAGTTGTCTCTTAAAAGTTTCTGGATGCAGCAAAAAACACTTTCACTGGTCAAAACTTAGTCACGTGAACATACTTGGCTACAAGGGAGGATGGGAAATGTAGTCTTTATTCTATGTGGCTATGAGTCCATCCAAAATTTCTTGGCTGTTTCCATGCATGCATTCTTCCAGACAACTTTAGAATCAATCTTTCAAGTTTCAAAAATAATCCCATAGGGATTTTCACTCAAGCTGTATTAAACTCATAAAATAATTCAGGGAAAACTGACATCTTTATACTTGAAATGCGGTATGTCTCTCCAACTTTTTTAGTTTTCTTTTTTTCTCTTTAGGAATGTTTTCTCATTTCCTTCGTATAAGTCATATAATTTTGGTCATAGTTATATACAGGTATTTCACAGTTATTGTTTCAATTGTGAATGAATCTTTTTTCGTTATATTTACTAACTGGTTTTTGTTAGTGAGTAAGAAAGTCACAGATTTGTCTATGTAGTTCTTATATTGAACCACTTTATTGACATTTCATTAATTTCAATATTTTTCAGTTGGTTTTCATGGATTTTCTAGGAAGAAAAGAATACAGTCTTGAAATAAAAGTAATTTGCTGTTTCTTTTAATATCTATCCCTTTTATTTCTTTTTCTTAACTGGTGGCATTGTTCTCAGACTTTGGAAACATTTTGATTAACAGCAATAATAATGAGCTTCTCTTTTAATGGAAACACTTCCAATATTTAATGTTTTACCATTAAGTTTGCTCCTTGTGGCTTTTGATTTTAAAAAAGTATCCTTGGCCCTCTGTTCTTTGCTTATTAATGTATTTATCGTCATTGTTGTGTTATCATCACTATCTGAAATGGATGTCATACTTTAATGCATAGATTTTTGGCGTATATTGAGATGACCATATGCTCTTTTCCTTTCACCATCTGATGCATTACAGAATGCTTGATTCAGCACAGATTTCTTAATGTTGAACCAATCATTCTTCCTAGAATAAACACTACTTGATCATGAGGTACAATTCTTTTAATACATGGCTGGGTATAACTCAATATTTTATTTAAGAGTTTCATATCTTTAAGTGCCTAGTTAGACTTTTGTATTATAAAATGCATTGTATTATAAATTACATATTTTCCTATGCTAGTTTAAATATCTATTTTAAATAACATAGAAATGGTATTTTTACAATAAGATTTTCTAAAACTTATTTGTAAAACCATCTGGGGTGGCGGCCCCCTGGCCGAGTGATTAAATTAGTGTGCTCTGCAGCGGCAGCCCAGGGTTTTGCCGGTTTGAATCCTGGGCGCAGACATGGCACTGCTTATCAGGCCATGCTGAGGTGGCATCCCACATGCCACAACCAAAAGGACCCACAACTAAAAATATACAACTATGTACCAGGGGGCTTTGGGGAGAAAAAGGAAAAACAAAATCTTAAAAAAATAATAATAGTAAATAAGTAAATAAATAAATTGATTAAAAAAACCATCTGGGATGCTGTTCTTTGGGGGTGTAGATTATTTACAACCTTTTACATTTTATCAATGGATTTTGGTATATTCTGGTATACAGATTCTTTAGAATCAATTTTAGGAACCTATATTTTCAAGGAAAACCATTCATTTCAGGTGAATTTTCAGATATATTAACATAAACTTTAATATAGAATTGTCTAAAAATTTTAAGTTCTTCATATACGGAAGTAAAGACCTTGTTCCTTATACCTGGCATTGTGTTTTTGTGTTTTATCTCTTGTTTTTTCGGTCGTGCGTGATAGCAGTTTTTTCTCTTCTTTTTTTCCCTCTTCTTTTTTAAAGACCCAGTTCTTAGTTTTATTTATTGTGTACTTATTTTTTTGCTTTCTAATTTATTAATTCCTCTTCTATCTCTCCCAGCTCTGCTGGACGAACTCTAGTTCAAAAATTTTTTTTCACAAAAAAATAAAAGTCATTGCTCCACTATAATAGCAATGAGATAAAATTGTTAATATTAGCAATGTGTAAAATACCCAGCGATGTCAGGTGTGTAAGGAGAAGCTCCTTTCAGACACCACTGGTAGGAATGCCTATTGATATAACCATTCTGACAGGCAATTTGACAATACATATGAAAAGTTAAGTGAGTATGAATCTGAACAAACTGTAGTACTTCTAGCAATTCATGCTTAGACAAAAAACTAGACCAGTAGGCTAATATATATTTGAAATGATATTCTTCAGAATATTATTTCTAGTGGTGAAAATTAAGAGATTGAATAAATAATGCCACAGCCATACAATAAAATACAATGTAGCCATTAAAAAGAATGTGATGGCTTTATGTTTTGAGCTGATGTATAAAAGCTAGTTAAACATAACAGAGTACATGATTCTAGTTATGTTACATTGTATATAATCTGGAGGGCTATTGATCAAAGTGTGAAGGGTGGTTATTTCTGCTGACAGGCAGTGCATCTTTCATATTTACCATTTTGTGCCATTCTTTCAATAATATGCATTATCAGAAGAAAATAGTTTTGAAAAAGGAATTGCCAGTTGTTCACATATTCTGGACTCATGCTCCTACACACACTCAACATCTCTCTCAAGTGTCCTGGGCTTTTGTCCTTCAAACCACCGAGAATTCCCTAAATGTGCTGTACGTCCTTGCGTCTCCCTGCCTCTCCTGATGTGGTGCTTCTCTATAGAACACTCATTCCTCCCACTTCTCCCTAGAACAACATCCTTTCGTTCTCCACGATCCAGCTTGCAGTAGATTAGATGGGTTTTCAGCAAATATGCACTGCTTCTCACTACACCTCCATGGGAGGAATGTACTTCCTTGTACCTTGACTTTGGGCTTTGCCACATGCCCTACTTTGGCCAAGAGGATATTAGGACACATGATGTGAACAGAGGCTTAAAATGTGCTTGCATGTTGGTCTTGGTCTCTTGCATCCCTGTCTTTGGCCATGATAACCAGATAGCCAGTAGGGCAAGGAGGTCCATAATGCATGGAACAGACTTGAACAAAATCCATGGCCTAGAGCCAAGCCCATCTAAGACCAGGTAAGGTTAAGGCCAATGCCTAGCAAACCTCCAGTCACCTGAGTAAGAAATTTACAAATATGTATTGTTGTTTGACACTGATATTATTGCAGTGTTTGTTATGCAGCAGTAGCTGACTAATACAGAGTTAATAAAGTCTCTCGCCCTTGCTTGTAGTGTTATGGACTTCTCCTCTGGGTTGCACCTCAAATCCTACCTCCCCTATAGTACAACTTCAGAAAAGCCTTTATCATACTGTATTGTGATTATCAGATTAACAAGCATTCTGAGTTTCTAAGTGCACCTAAATGTTCTGGGAGACCTATGGTCAAATTCCTCTTTGGGGACCTAAAAAAGCCCCTTGGCACTTACTAATAGCTAAAAATTGTGATTAGTAAGCAAGTTACACCAAGATCTATGAGCGTATATTGCAACAAGTGGAACATATAATGCTTGGTATTTCACGTACCTGTTGGATAACAGAGAGAGACTAGCCCATTGAACCTATCTCAAACGAGGGAAAAGAATATGGACAGGCACCACGGCCCATGAATTCTGTCCTAGAGAAGGCAATAAAAGGGGTCAAAACACCTCCCTCTTTTGAAGCAGTGTCTTAGCCTGTTTGGGCTGCCATAACAAATTACCATAGACTAGGTAGCATATAGACAACATACATTTATTTCTCACAGTTCTGGGGGCTGAAAAGTCCAAAGTCAAGGTACTGGCCGATTTTGTGTCTGATGAGAGCCAGCTTCTTGGTTCATAGAAGACGACGTTCTTTTCAATGTGACCTCGCATGGCGGAAGGGGTGAGGGAACATGTGGGGGAGTCTCCTTTTTATTTTTTTGAGGAAGACCAGCCCTGAGCTAACTGCTGCCAATCCTCCTCTTTTTGTTGAGGAAGACTGGCCCTGAGCTAACAGGCCCTGAGCTAACATCCATGCCCATCTTCCTCTACTTTATATATGGGATGCCTACCACAGCATGGTGTGCCAAGTGGTGCCATGTCCGCACCCAGGATCTGAACCAGCAAACCCTAGGCCTCTGGAGCAGAATGTGTGCACTTAACTGCCGTGCCACTGGGCCGGCCCCTGGGGTTTCTTTTATAAGGGCACTATTCTCATTCATGAGGGCTCCACCCTTCTGACCTAATCACCTTGCAAAGACCCCCATCTCCAAATGCCATCACACTGGGGATTAGGTTTCAACATGTGAATTTGGAGGGGGAGGGGCACAAACATTCAGTCTATAGCAAGCAGTGATTAAAAATTGTAGGACATCCAAAGCTGTCTATGTGTTTAAAAAGGAGAAGTCTTGACAGCAGAGACTGAAGACAGTGTGGGTGAGAGCTGAAAGTTGTTTTCTTTGTCTGGGTTGGGAATAAATGGGTGGGAATAAAATGATCTTTGATCACATGCTGTCTTGTGAGAAAATTCTTACCTTATTGTTGATTTTTAAAATACTAAATGCCAAAATTGAGCTCAGTCTGAAGGAAGGAGTCACCTGTGATTTCGGCCAGGCTCTACATCACCAGAGTCTAGTTCAAGGTCATTACTAGCACTTGGATTACGCTTGATATAGGTGTGTGTTGAACAAATCAACAGACAAATGAATATCTAAGCGTGCAGCAAGGGGAATAGGCTGTCCTCTACAAACCAATCAATCTGCAGAGACATTCCAGAATGTGAATGTCTTCAGGAGCCCTGGAAAAACATGTGACCCCATCTTTAATCTGAGTTGGTATGAACTTAAAGTCAGTCCAGTTACATGTGCCAAATTGCTGAAAAAACAATTTTCCAAATATATCAGAGCCTTAAAAATGTCTGTACCCTTTAACCTAAAAATACTATACATAGGGAGCTCTCGTGAAGGAATCAATCAGAGATGTAGATAAAGATTGAAAATGATGTGCATTACTCAGTTATTCCTAATAGAAAAAAAATAGACTTGTTAGCAAACTGCTTTGCCGCACGTCAGTTACTGTGGGCACCGTCAAATTTGCTGCATCATCTGTCTTCAAAGACCTAGGCCAATTTAATTCAAAGAGACCAGGACTGGGAGAAGGGATAGAGAAAAGGAGAGGGAGAAGGGTCAAGAGGAAAGAGGCAGGAATGGAGTCAGGGAGAGGGAGAAAAAGAAACAGGAGCAGGGAGGGAGACAGAACAAAGGTGTCAGTTCCTGGTGAGCAGCATGTGGTGAATAAATGTTTGTGGAATGAAGAATTGAAAGGAGAAAAAGTCAAAGATGGGAGTGAATTCAGAGGCAGGTCCCCAACTCCCTGATCACATTAGACGTCATTCACCCTGGAGCACCCACTGCTAAGACCCAGGCACACAGGGAGAGGAGGCTGGCAGCAGGGCTGAGGAGAGGGAGGCAGGGAAGGGGCAGGGCATCAGCACAGACTGCTGAGGCCCTGGGTGAGCAGGGCAGAGGGAGGAAGTCCCAGGGCAGCCCTGGCTCTGCCATGGGCTTGGGGAAGCAGGGAAAGCACTCGGGTCATAATGGAGGTGATGCCATGTTCTGAGACCCCAGTTGTGGGTTTGGATGACATTGACTTAGCTTGTCCTTTCTAATTGTATCCCCCACCTTCCATGAACTCCTGTTTGCTGTGGGAGTCAACTTACGGATTTTAATTGAGAAATGCTCTTCCGATGTTGTAAATGCGTTTGGATATTCTTGGGATGATTTTAGAATTTATCCTTCACTTATTTCAAGTTCGTCATTTCATGCATAATTCAGATCTCAGAGGAGGAGGTATTTTATCCCTTTCCACCTCTTGGTGGATTGGGGTGTGTGCGTGTGTGTGTGTGTGTGCGTGTGTGTGTGAGTGGTGCATGCATGGTGGATTACGTTTTCCTTAGCCTTCTCTGGCTCAGAGTTACTGCTTCCACTGAATGAGCTCCGTTTCAGTCTCGTCTGGCCTTCTCATCCTGCTCTTCTGGTCTGCACTGCAGCATCGCGTCCCAAGCAGCCTTTTCATTTGGTTCCCCTTGTCCCAAACATCACACCCACGCAGTGCAGTGTGTGTGTGCGCAGCAGTCCTTACCGAGGGCTTGGCGCACAGAGAGGTTTCATACTGCTGTGCTGCTCAGCCCCTTCTCCACCTCAAACGCCCACCTTCCTCCCCTTCTTATCAGGTTCCCTTCAGAACCCCAATTCTCTCCCTTTAATTTGACAAAACAACTTAAGTTTCCACTCTTTCCTCATCTCAGGGTCTACGTTTTCACTCCTGCAGCATCCTTATTGTGCTTTGTAAACAAAGGGCTGCCCAGTCTTTCCATTTTTAGTAGCAAAGATCTGGGAAGGTCTCTGAAATATGAGGCTTGGGTTGAGCTTCCAGAAGCAGCCTCGAACCTCTTCCCTTTAAGAAGTATTCCCAGAAAAAACTGTTGGGGGGTGAGTGGGGAAGTGGGACCTGGAAAGAAAGGAGGCTGAGCAAAGACAGAACAGCAAGCACAATCCCAAGGAGGCTGGCTCTGGTTCAGTCCCTCATGGGAACTCTGGAGGCACCTTAAAATTGCCCCCATCAGGGAGGGGAGAACAGAGGACTAGATCCCCAAGTTTGTCAGTCATTTGCTTAGGGCTGGCCCTAGGGGCACATAAATTGCCAGGCTCTCCACCAAGAGATGCAGGTGCAGGCTGTTGGGAGTGAAATTACGTGGAGAGCTAGCGTGCATAACAACCAGGCCAGGGATCCTAGGGACTTTGGGCAAAGTACCAACTTTGTCTGCTGCTGAGCCTTTCCTTCTCGCCTCCCTTACTCAACTCGGAGGGAAAAGGAGCCATGTGGAGAATAATTTCCTCACTAATGTGAGTAACGCCACCCCATAGAAAGCAGAAGCAGCTATCACTGAGGATGTGGTGTCAGCATGTTTGGTATAACAAGAAATATATTTGGTCTCCATCCCCGGTTCCTGGCGCATAACTCCTAAAACCCTTCTCATTTCCTAAGTGACAGTGATGCGGGGTCGGTGAGCCGAGGAGTCGAAAGAAAGATTTCTTGGACTCTCAAGATCTGGCAGTAGTGCTCTTTTATTTAGAGAATAGAATAGCATGGGGACAGGGCCCATGGGCAGGCAGGGCCGCTGCTGCTGCCCCCGCTGGCATGGGGACAGGACCCACGGGCAGTCAGAGCTCCTGCTGCTGCCCCGAGTTGAGGGTTAGGGCTAAATTTAAGGCATAGGTATGTGAGTCATCTCTTTACGAAGACAAAGGAAAGAACATGAAAAAAAGTTAAAATGGTATCAGTGCAGGTGGGGTCTGGTCGTTGGGTGATCCCATGACTTTTAGATAAGAATCAAATCGGATTAAGTAAAGGTCAGAAGCCACCACCCTAAATCAGTTACATGAGATTGCCAGACAGCAACCAACTTAAGTTCTTGCCTTCCCCATTAAGAGTTTCTAGGGATAAGGTCATCTCTCTTCTTCTTCCTGGTACAGAGAGGGAGGCACCTTTTACAGATAGAGATTTACCTTACAAATGTAAATGTGTCCCAACAAGGGCAAGTTCCATTCCCCAGAGCCTCCTTCCCTGTCCCAGTTTATCAAAAGCAATCAGCCCAAAACAATCCCGATGCCAAAGAGTCATACCTTGGGGTGGCCAATTTCAGGTCCCTACAAGCTCATCCCCCCCCTTCCTTCACAAATGCAAATGTCTCTCAAAAGGGCAAGCAAAATTCCAGTCCTCGGAGCCTGCTTCTCATCCGTAGTTTTAAAAGTAACCAGCCTAAAATCCTCATCAATAGGAGGATCTTTTGTTATTCGTAACAAGCCCTTTCCAACACACATGAGTTTAGGCTAATAAGGTGACTTAGGGTGGGACCCCTACACAGCCTCAGGACGGGGCAGGTCACGAGAAAGACCAAGTGATTACAGGATTGGAATTTTGAGCCCCACTCACACATCTAAGGAAAGTTGGGAGCTCAGATTAAGTTCTATAAAAATTCTTGGGCCGGCCTGGTGGCACAGCGGCTAAGTTTGCAGGTGCCTCTTTGGTGGCCCGGAGTTCACTGGTTTGGATCCCGGGAGCGGACATGGCACCGTTTGGCAAGCCATGCTGTGGCAAGCGTCTCATGTATAAAGTAGAGGAAGATGAGCATGGATGTTAGCTCAGGGCCAGTCTTCCTCAGAAAAAAGAGGAAGATTGGCAGCAGATGTTAGCTCAGGGCTAATCTTCCTCAAAAAAAAAAAGGGGGCCAGCCCTGTGGCTGAGTGGTTAAGTTCTCGTGCTGCGCTTCCCGCGGCCCAGGGTTTCCGCTGGTTTGGATCCTGGGCACGGACATGGCACCACTTGTTAGACCAGGTTGAGGCAGCGTCCCACATGGCACAACTAGAAGCCCCTACAACTAAAAATACACAACTACGTACTGGGGGGATTTGGGGAGAAAAAAGCAGGAAAAAAAAAAAAGAAGATTGGCAACAGTTGTTAGCTCTGGTGCTAATCTTTAAAAAAAAAAATTCTTGAACAAGGAGATTTGATGAGCTTCTGGGTTGGTGAACACGTCCACACGGCGGAAGGGTGGTGCACCCTGGATCCACGGGAACAGAAGCTCCTGAGTTCGGGACCCTTCCTGACTTTGCCCTATGTACCTCCTCATCTGTCTGTGCACCTGTCTCCTTTGCAATATTCTTTAAAATAAAGTGGTAAATGTAAGTAAATGTTTCCCTGAGCTTTGTGAGCTGTTCTAACAAATAACGGAACCCAAGGAGAAGGTCGTAGGAACATCCAATTTATAGCCAATCAAAAGCACGGGTGACAACCTGGACTTAACTAGTGGTGTGTGAAGGGGCAATCATGTGGGACTGAGCCCTGAACCTGTGGGATCTGATGCTCTGTCTTGGTCGATAGTCTCAGAATTGAATTCAATTGTAGGACGCCCAGTCAGCGTCCACTGAGAACTGAAGAATTGCTTGGCGGTGTTGGAGAACATTCCAGAGCACACTTATCAGGGCAGCAGCTATTCTTCCAGGCCCTTTTGTCATTTTCCCACCCTTCTCAGGTATCTTGGCTTCTCAGGATGACTGCAGGGTGCCCACAATCAGAAGAAAAGTTGAGCTCTGTCACGCAAAATAACCAATAACCATTCTATAGATAAGAGAAATAGGGTGAGTTTTACTTGAGCCAGAGTGAGGACTATAACCCAAGAAGGCTTTAGAAAGCGTTCTAGAGAAGCTTGGTTTTCAGTACAGTCTTATGTCTTTTTAGAACAAAGAACGTACATTAAACACACCCAGGATAGATTTTCATCAAAGTTTCAAAGTGGTATTCAGTTGCAAATTAGCAGGTCAACACGACCCTGATGTCGAGAGAGGGGACTAATCTGGGCGTTACCAACAGGGCTGGGAGAGGAAGTATGCATTCTTACCTTAAGAGAGAGCATTCTTTTTTTCCCCCTGCTTTTTCTCTCCAAATCCCCCCAGTACACAGTTGTATACTTTAGTGTGGGCCCTTCTAGTTGTGGCATGTGGGATACTGCCTCAGCATGGCCTGATGAGTGGTGCCATGTCCGTGCCCAGGATCCGAACTGGTGAAACCCTGGGCTGTCACAGTGGAATGCGTGAACTTAACCACTTGGCCGCAGGGCTGGCCCCAGAAGAGAGTGTGGGGACCTGAAATAGGCCACCCCAAGATATATCTCTTTGGCATCAGGATTATTTGAGGCTGATTGCTTTTGATAACCTGGCACAGGGAAGGAGGCTCTGAGGAATGGAACTTGCCCTTTGTTGGGACACATTTACATTTGTAAGGTAAATCTCTATCTATAAAAGGTGCCTCCCTCTCTGTACCAGGAATAAGAAGGGAGATGACCTTCTCTCTAGAAACTCTTAATCAACGCCAAAGGCAAGGACTTAAATCTGCATTTTATTGTGCTAGTCTGGTAACCTCCTGCAACTAACTTCCCTCCCCTTCCCAACGTTGGCATTTCTTTAAGGATTAAGCATCTTTCCTTAGGCTGCTAGGAACTGATTGCTGCGCTCACCTGTGACCGCCCAGCTCCAGACAATAGACTTGCCTCCTGCTAAGCCCACCGAGACAGCCGACCACTACCTGCTGTGTCCATCAAGCACTGTGCTGACAGGACAATCTTGTGACTATTGTGGGAGGGACATTTCAATCATATGTGAAATATCCTGTTTGGGGATATATAACCACTCTGTGCACCCCACTTCTTCGGTGCCCTTTCTTCCTTCTGGAAGCAAGTCCCTGGGCCATGGTTCCTCATAAAGCTTTGTTTAATTTTCTCTTGCTATTCTGTCTCATGTGAATTTAATTCATTCTCCAGCCAGACGAACCCACATTGGATAGAGGAAAAGTCTTCCTCCCTACAAGAGCATTCTTTACTTTGATGGTTAAGCAGATGTACAATGTATGTGTGATAGGCCATAAGTCTGGCTTTTCGGTTCAAGCCAAATCAGTTTTGAACCCGAATAGTTACCCCATATACCTCAATATGTGAAAATCTCTTGTCAGCACTCACACCAAGTCCTGGGATCTGCCCCTCAGAAATTGCAGGGGGATTGCTCAGCTCCCCTTCTAGATGGGGCGGCTGGGGCTATCTCTGAGACAATGCCCCTACCCCAGGTCACCGAGCCCTGGCTGCACAGGTCGCAGCTGCACTGTCCTCCTTCAGAACCTGCCCCATCCGACTTTGGTTCGCTGGATGCAACAGGAAAGATAGCATCCTGTTTCAGACACAGGAGAGCTCTCCTGTTTGTGGCTATCTGGTTCACACTGGAAGCAAGGCAGCCGGTGTTGTTGTTAATCAAGTCCTGGCCTTTTAGGGGGCCCTCTGACTGGGGATGAAAAATCTGCTATTTTCCCCACTCCAGGAACTCAGCCTCAGGCATTGGGGTCGTACATACATCGACTCCTGGAGTCTGAGCAGGGACTGAACTCTGCTGTCCTGGGCTGTTCCTCGATAGCACCCAACGTTGCCTCCCCCGGAATTAACTCTCCTAATAGGAGAATGGGGTGGGTGAGATGCACCTGGATCTTGGCCATCAATGCTTTTCCAGTAGACTTAGCTTGCTCCAGCTGAGCCTGATTCTCTTTCCCCAGTTCAACAGTTCCTTCCTCTGCTCCTCATTGGAAAAGGGTACAGTGGTCTGAACACACACACACAGAATTCCTCTCTACTTGCCACATATCTGAACACTGTGCCAGGCAGCCGGGCAGCTTACGGAGCCTCTGAAAACTAAAGGCTGCTGCAGACATTCTCGTGAGGCCCTGCACACTTTTTGCGGTTTTTGATGCTCCTCCCTCAGGTACTCATCCACATTCTACCATCTCTCCGTTGTAGGGTAATGACTTTGAAAACACGTGCATTTGTTTCCACCTCCTCCCCAAAGCCTCAAAATGATAGTAGAGAAATTACAACCCCAAAAAGCAAGTACACACAAGGACAAAGCAAATTGGAGAGAATACAGGATCATATGACAGATGTCAAGAAAATTTTGGAAGCTGGAAAGTCAGTGGTAACTGATTTAGAAGAGCAGAGAAAGCTGAAATTTAACCCTAAAAAGGGAGGTGGTGCACAAGAAGAACCAGGAAGTGACTTCCTTGCTGCAGGACTCCAATTGGAATACCCTGAAGATGGGGTTGAGGGGTGGGGCTGAAAATAGCAGGTGCATCTTGGCTGTTTGAGGAGCAATGAGACTTGCAGATCTTCATTCCCACCCCACACAACCAGATGACTACCCTCCCCAAGCAGTGGAAGAAGACCGAAAGTTCAAACTAAGAGGCTCTGGACTCGGAGACACCAGGCACAGTTGAGAACTGGGAACTATACTGAAAATGGCATTCATTGAAAGTCAATCTGTGAATGGTATACATCCCACTCACTTTCCCTGCTCAGTAGCCAGAATGATGGTAGATAAGCTTACACCCTTTGGGAGGAAGAATGGAAGATTCCTATTTGGGGAAACTGACTAGGCCAAGAGAAAAGACCTACTAACATTTGGTGTTTCCTCAATGAAACAGCTGGGTCCCCACCTGAAGACCCTACTGTGAAGCCAACCTGTGGATGAGCCCCACCCATGCACCCAGGACTCTAATCAGTATTTTTGTGCCTTTACTCTTAGGTCAGAGCAGAGAGCTAAGTACCCCTTGACATCAGAGGGGAGCTTCTAACATGAAAGACAAACACAAAAATCCACCAGCCATCCTAGGAGGAAACAGAGAATGCAGAAAGCAGAAGAAAATTGCAAGAAAATCCTAAACTTTGTATCTATGAAAACTACAAAAACAGAACAGCAAGCTATAAAAAGGAACATCTAGAGAATAAGAGCTTTTAAAAATTCAAAATACAATAGCAGAAATCAAGAAAGTTCAATAGATGAATTAGAGTATAATTTGAGAAATTCTCTGAGACAGCAGAAGAAAAATACAAAGAAACAGAAAACAGGAGAGAAGAGGTAAGAAAATTCAAGGCTCAGACCAGAAGATCTAACAACTGACTACGATGTTTCAGAGAGAAGAGAGAAGATGAAGGAAAGAAATGATCACACAAATAGACATGATTGAAAAAAAAGGAAATAATGTTCATCATTGAGGGAATAGATAAATAGATCATAGTATCTTTCATAATAAAATAGTATGTATGCTGCAATGAAAAGTTAATGAACTAAGCTATGTGCATACATGACTGTTAGGAACAACGCTGAATGAAATGCAAGCCACAGAAGAATGCCATTTCTGTGTGTGACGCCATTTCTATGATGTTTAGAAGCAAGCAGAAGTAGACAAGGTATGGTTTAGCAACATATGCATGTGTAGTAAAACCAGAAAAGCAAGTGAATTAGAAAAAAAGTCATGAGAGTGGTTGCGCAGGTGGTGGAGGGTGAGGGCACGGGGACAGCATGGGAAGGCGGGGAATGGGATCAGAAAAAAGCATATACCTAAATGAAAGTATTGGTAAGAACCTGTTTCCTAAGTTGGGTGGTGGGTTCATAGGTGTTTGTTTTACTACTATGTCTTATAACTCATATTCTTTTATATATGGCAAATGTTCCTCTCTTTCTCTTAGGCACACACACACATACAGAAATAGTATAAAAAAATTTTCCTGAACTGGAGATGTGGGTTTCCAGATCAGTAGGGCCTAGAAGTCCAATGCAGTGAGGGGGAAAACCTACAGCAAAGCACATCTTTATGAAATTTGAGAACATCAGAGACAAAAAGAATATCATAGAAGCAGTACGAGAGGAAAAATAGCTCACACACAAAACACTGAGAATCAGAAAACAGTTGGTCGTCCCATTGGCAAGACTGCCAGTAGAAGGCAAGATGCCTTTTAGATTCTTTTTTTTTTTTTTGAGGAAGATTAGTCCTGAGCTAACTACTGCCAGTTCTCTCTTTTTTGCTGAGGAAGGCTGGCCCTGAGCTAACATCCATACCCATCTTCCTCTACTTTATATCTGGGATGCCAACCACAGCATGGCATGTCAAGCGGTGCCGTGTCCGCACCTGGGATCCGAACTGGTGAACCCCGGGCTGCAGAGAAGCAGAACATGCAAACTTAACCACTGTGCCACCTGGCCAGCCCCGCCTTTTAGATTCTGAAGGGATGAGATTCCTATCTGGAATCCTAGACCCATCCAAGTAGCAAATGAGAAAGCAAAATTAAGATAAACTCAGACAAGGTGGGCCTCAAAAGTTTCATCTTCTGTGCATCCCTTCTCAAAATGAGAGAATGTACTCCATCAAAATGAACCAGTAAATCAAGAAAGAGGAAACCATGGAAACCAGGACACAGGGATTCCAACACAGAGGAGAGACAAAAGGAATATGACGGGTGTTAGTTGAGAGAACTCCCCCCAAAACAGCAGGGAGCAGGCATAGAGCACAATCCAGTCTGGAGCAAGAGAACGAGAGAACTCCAGGAGAGTTTTCTCCATGAAAAACACGCATCTGATCAGTTGTCTAATATTTAAGAGAACTGAGAGGAGATTTACAGTTCTGTGCAACAGTTTCAGGAGGAATTACTGACTGGCACATAGAAAACTAAACTAAACGAGCAAACAAAAAGAGTCCATTTATTTACTCCAGGGAAAAGAAAAGTTTGTACAGGAAAGGATATGTAACTGAAATATACTATGTGGCTCATTAGTATATAATGTTTACATAATTCTGATAATTCTGAATATTGACTGAACCCAAAATGATAATATAACCATATAAGGATAATGAAGGCAGTGGAAGTGTGTGGGTAAGAATGTGTGGAATTTAAGAGAATTGAATCTGTATTTTCTGTAGTTATAAGTAAATGCTTAATTTCTAAAATGAAAAGAACCAACCAAAGTAGCAGAACAGGGAACACTCTTCAACTCAATTTGTGAGGCTATCTAACCCTGAACCCAAACCAGACAAGGACAGCAGAAGATAGGAATTTACAGCCAGTTTCACTCATATGCATCGATGTGAACGTTTTAATTAAAACGTTAGCAAGCTGAATGCAGCAGAGCCAAGCTGGTCTCATCTCAGTAAAGCAGAGTTGGTCCAGCTTAAGAAAAAGTATTAATATAAATCATCACAGTCATAGATTGAGGGGAAAATCTACATGAGTATCTGGATAGGCACAGAAAAAGCATTTGATAAATTTCAGCATTCTTTCTGTTAAAAATAATCTTAGCCAACTAGGAGAAGAAGGGAATTTCTTTAACTTGATGAAAACTATCTACCAATAATTTACAGCAAATAGAGTACTTACGTGGTGAAGTATTAGAAACATTCTCTTTGAAATCAGGAAGGGTGTTTCTAACCCTTTCTATTCCATCTTGTATTTGGAGAGTCTGGCCAACGCAGTAAGACAAGAAAAAGAAATAAATGATATAAAGATTGTAAAGGGAGTAAAAAACCCTATCTTGTTCTAAGGAAAAAGACTCCAGCCTAGAATTTTAGAGCCACCAAACTTGCTAATGAGAGAGCTGAATTAAGATAAGTTCAGACAAGACAGATCTCAAAAAATTTATCTTACACACATTCTGCGTTAGTTTCTTACTGCTGCTGTAACAAATTATCACAAACTTAGTGGCTGAAAACAATGCAAATTTATTCTGTATAGTTCTGGAGGTCCAAAATTAGTCTTATGGAGCTAAAATCAAGGTGTTGGTGGGGCTGTATTCCTTCTAGAGGCTCTAGGAAAGAGTCTGTTTTCTTATCTTTTTCAGCTTTTTTTTTTTTTTTGCTGAGGAAGAAAGCCTGCTTTCACCCTAAGCTAATATCTGTTGCCAATCTTCCTCTTTTTGTATGTGAGCCACTGCCACAGCATGGTCACTGACAGATGAGTGGTATAGGTTCACGCCCGGGAACTGGGCCTGGGCCGCCAAAGTATAGTGCACCGAACTTAACCACTAGGCCACTGGGGCTGGCCCAGTCTTTTCCAGCTACTAAAGGCCACCTGCCTTTGGCTTGTGGTTCCTTCTTCCATCATCAAGCACATCACTCCAAACTTTGTTTCCATCATCACATCATCTTTCTCTGCTACTGTCATCACGTAGCCTTCATTGTCAATGATACTTCTCTCTCCTTCTTCTTCTTTTTTTTTTTTGGTGAGGAAGATTGGCCTTGAGCTAACATCTGTTACCAACCTTCCTCTTTTTTTTTTTGACTTGAGGAAGATTGTCCCTGAGCTAACATCCATGCCAGTCTTCCTCTATTTTGTATATGGGATGCTGCCATAGCATGGCTTGATGAGCGGTGTGTAGGTCCACACCCAGGATCCCAGCCCATGAACCCTGGGCCGCCGAAGTGGAGCACACAAACTTAGCCCTTCTGTCTGCCTCTTAAAAGGACCCTTGTGATTATGTTGGGTCACCTGGATAATCCAGGAAACTCTCCCCATCTCAAGACCCTCGGTTTAGTCACACCTACAAAGTCCATTTTGTCACGTAAAGTAACATACTCACAGGTTTTGCAGATTGGGATGTGGACATCTTTGGCTAAGGGCATTATTCAGTCCACTGCATATCAATTCCGTGCAATCATTCACTGGCTATATGGTTGTCTGTTAGAAAAGCCAAGATAATTTACAAACCGATTATGTGAAATAATATGAGAGTTTAGCAAGATGAGTCAATTGTTTTCATGTAATTCAGATATGAAGATTTGGAAAATACAATTTTAAAAAACATGTTATTTACAACTAAGAAAGAAATTATAAAGTACCTTTCAATAAACCTAACAAAAGACGTTTAAAACCTTTACGAAGAATTATTTAAAAAAGAGACAAATCTGGGCTGGCCCGGTGGTGCAGTGGTTAAGTTCACACATTCTGTTTTGGCGGCCTGGGGTTCACCAGTTTGGATCCTGGGTGTGGACCTAGCACCACTCATCAAGCCATGCTGTGGTAGGCATCCCACATATAAAGTAGAGGAAGATGGGCATGGATGTTAGCTCAGTGCCAGTCTTCCTCAGCAAAAAGAGGAGGATTGGCAGCAGATGTTAGCTCAGGGCTAATCTTCCACAAAAAAAAAAAAAGAAAAAGAGACGCATCTTTATCAAAGATGACAAATAGAAAAACAAATTAAGAACATGGACAGAAAAACTTAATATCATAATGATGTCGATTCTCCATAGGAATATATAGATTTTATTGCAATTCCAATCAGAATTCTGACATGTTTTTTTGGGAACTTGACAAGCTGATTCCAAAATGTAAATGTACAAGAACAGCTAAGACATACATGAAAAAGCAGAGGATGGCGGACTCACCCCAGCACGTGACTAGACTTATTACAGAGTATGGGAATTAAGACAGCATGGCATTGGAACAGGGACAGATAACCACATCACTCGAACAGAGTGCACATTCCCAGGAACGCACCCATAGATGGACATCTGATATACATAACAGAGTGGCATTGTAGGTCAGTGGAGAAAGGACAGGTTTTTCAAAAAATAGTGACGAGTAATTGGTTATTAATTTGGAAAAAGTAAAATAAAATGGAAACTCTTTCTCAGACCAAATACAAAAATCCAAGTGGAATTCAAGAACTTAGTAAGAAAACTTTTAGCAGAAAATATGAGAGCATGTCTTATGATCTTTCATTAAAGATTTTTTTTTCGAGGAACATTAGCCCTGAGCTAACATCTGCTGCCAATCCTCTTTTTGCTGAGGAAGACTGGCCCTGAGCTAACATCCGTGACCTTCTTCCTCTACTTTATATGTGGGATGCCTGCCACAGCATGGCTTGTCAAGCGGTGCCATGTCTGCACCCAGAATCCAACCCGTGAACCCCAGGCTGCAGAAGAGGAATGTGTGAACTTAACCACTGCGCCACCGGGCCGGCCCTTCAAAAACCTATTTTTAAGGAAAAAAAAGTTTCAGAAAGTATTGTACCATTTTTATAAAACTTACAAACATGAAAAAACAATATATATTTGGGAATATAGACATAGCTAGTAAAAGTATAAAAAGACGTATATGGGAATAATAAACACAAATAAAAACCAAACATGGTTTCATTCTGGCAGGGGAAATGAAATCAGGGAGAGTTACACAGGGCTTCAAGTATAAATGTAATGCTTTATTTCTTAAGGTAGATGATGGATATTCATTATTATTTGTGCCTTAGAATGAAATATGTCACTTGAGTAGCCTTGTATGCTTATTATTCAGAAACATGGAAGGCAAGGAAAGAGGAATTGGGAGTGGGGGGTAAAGGACGGTGCACAGGACTCTTGCTTTTTAAGGATTTTACTTTTTCCTTTTTCTCCCCAAAGCCCCCCGGTACGTAGTTGTATATTCTTCGTTGTGGGTCCTTCTAGTTGTGGCATGTGGGACGCCGCCTCAGCGTGGTTTGATGAGCGGTGCCATGTCCGCGCCCAGGATTCAAACCAACGAAACACTGGGCCGCCTGCAGCGGAGCGCGCGGACTTAACCACTCGGCCATGGGGCCAGCCCCAGGACTCTTGCTTTTTAAAACCTTGTACTCCTAGTTGACCCTTTAAACTATAGACAATTAAGACTTGAATAAAAGTCAGTATTATAAAAATAATGAATGTTTGAGCCAGGGAGTAAGATGTGACATGCTCCTGGAAGATCTGTTTTTAGATGCTGTATCTCAGCGCTATTCAAAATATGGTCCTTAGACAGGTGTGAGTTGGTGATTGGGTCTGCTATGAAGTAAATATAGAATTAAGCCTAAGTGTTTGGGGACTTTCATGGCAATTTTAGAGTGATTTTATGTATGTTGAATCTAATACAAAATAGGGCTTATATTTTATAATTCATTATAATTTCATTTTTTCTGGAAATGCATTATTTTACAAAAGTATTGGTGGGTAATGAATTGAAAACAAACAAACAAATTGGTCCTTTCTTTTCTATAATGCGTAGGTTTTCTTGATCATTGGAAATCTTGTGCTCTACTCCTAAAATACTAATGTCCAGGGTGGGATTCCAGAATTGTTTTGTTTGGTTCCAGGTATTTGCCTTGCATATAAAGATGTGGCTATTCTCTGCACGCGTTTTCCCCAGAGACACATGTAAATGTAGCTGTAGCTTCCAGTTGGTAAACAGCAAGTCTTTAAATTTAGAATCAGGTGGCCAGGTTGATACATAGAAGGGTGAGAAATTGGATTGCTTTCAAAGCAATACGGTTCCCAGTTAACTAATAACTCACCAGTTCGCTGCTTTCCTTAATTATATTAAATATCACGTGGTATGTGAAAACACTATAGATATGGTTTAAGGTATTTCACAGCCTTTTTCCATGACAAATGGTCCTAATACTATAGAGGAATGAAAGATACAAATTAATAAAACATTATCATTGAAAGAATAAAACCAAAGCAAATCTCCCCTCCAGTACTTGGCAGCGCAGTTCCTGGGATTCTGCCTCTAAGATGCGGCACAGGAGGGGCCTCTGATATGTCCAAACATACCTGTTTTGGATCTCCTTTTTCCCGCAAGAAAAGACTTTTTAAAAATTATTGTTTTGAAGGCAGATTAGTTACTGATTTCCAGGGTCCTCTTAACACCTGCCACTTCTCAAGGGAATCTTTTGGGTATAATCTTTTAATCTTTGTGGAAGCCTACCTGGCTTTCCATCAGAAACACCCAATCTTTCCACCATAATGCTTTTTAAAGGACTTTATCATTTACTCTCTGGGTTCATTTAACACTTTTAACTTATACCAACTTAGCATCTTTGCTGTGTTTTCTTGCTATTTTCATTTCATTCTTTATATGTTGTTTAACATTTCTGTTTGAGTCTTCACAGTACCTTCTACCTTCTTACCAATGTACCATTCTAGAATATTCTCCTAACATTTTGCTTTGTTCTACATTTCATTCTCAGGCTCTAACAGGACAAACCTGAGATAGCAGGGTGAGGTGAAATGCAACAAAGCCCTTTCAAAGCCTGTACGCCCTCTAGAAGTGTGTGCTGTAGTCTTGTTCTTCTATTTTTTTTTCCAGCCTCCTTCTCCTGAGTGCTGTCCCAATCCACTGAGCTTAGGGCTTACCGGAAGTCTGAGACTTTGATTCTAGAGGCTCCAAACTGTGAAGGTGGGTGATGTATTTTTCCCCTTCCAGGAGCACCTGGCAAACCCAAAGCAGACAACTGTATTAATCGATGGCTTGCGGTTGTTACACAGGACATGAGGCAGGACAGGATTCTTAGGATTTAGGCTGCGTGGGGAAGAAATGAAACTAGGAGGGGGTTGATAGCAAGAAAGGAGAGGATTTCAGTTTCCGAGGCGATGCAGTCATCGGTGAAGACGAGGCGGCGGAGTGAGAACAGGTAGTGGAAAAGGTCCCAAACATGAGGCGACCCAGTAATTGATTAATGGCTTATTCAGCAAAGCTTTAAAGCAACTCGACGGGTTCAGTTTGGCTGCTGTAGAAAGCAAGGTATAAGACGTCCTATATAGCTTGCAAGTTAACTCGAAGTCATGGAGAGCCATAACAAATTTAAACATGTGCAAATATGCAGTCAGCACTGTTTGGGCAACAGAGACGACTCAGGAACTGAGGAGGCCAGTGCACAAGCAGCATGCAGGGACAGGGAAGCGTTACTAAGCATCCCTCAGAACCCCTCCTCGCCGCAGCTCTGGCAAAGGAAAAGCAGCAGAACAACTGATTGCGCAGGTCACGTGGCAAGCCCCGAGCCCAGCTCTAATTGGCTGCAAAACCTCGCTGCCTCCCCAGACTCTGTTTCCCAGAAGTCTTCCTAGAAACTACATTTCCCAGATTGCCTTGCGGCTCCCAGTTCCCCCTGGCTGATTAGAATGGGGGCGGTGCCAGACCTGCTCAACATCCGTAGGGACATTGAAAGGCTGATGAAGAAGGCGTCCGGAGTGAGAAACCTTCTGGATCAAAACATCTCGCACTTTGGAGGCGGGGGAAGCGAACCGCGGCTTAGGGCCCCCCCCCTCTCCCCGCCCCCCCTGCGCAGAGCCCTCTGGGAACTGTAGTAACATGGAGGTCTCTTGGCCCTGCCGGCGCTCGCGTCTCCCTGGGGCCCTGGGGGTGAGGCGAGACCCAGTGGGGAAGAGGAGAGGCTGGGCGGGCCTTGCACACTGGCTCGTCCCCCTCACCGAGTGGCACTCTGGGGGGATGTACTCACCTACCTCTCGGTTATCCCATGCTGGAATTTGCCTTCTTCCCTGTAGTCCTGAGAATTCGCCGTTTAGATTTCTATTAGTTGATTTTTGGAGAGAGCTGCTGATTGATGGGGAAACTATTTTAAAAGAAACAAATGACAACGGCCCTAAATAATCTCTCCAGTCCTCATGCTCATCGGACATTTTAAGAGGGTACAAAGAACCATGGCGCTGCCCACATGGGGGATCCATTTTATGTCAGGACTGCCATGGGGCCCTAACTTTCGCCCTTAGGGAGCGACAGCTGTTCTTGCCGGTGTTCTCAAGGGATGAGCCACCACGACCCTCGGCCCCAGCCCTAACCTTGTCGTTTCTGCTTTGGAGGGCATTCGTCCTGCCCAGCTGCAGGGGTCTTGTCCTCATTTTACCTGGATGGTGGTGGATAAAGAGTTGTTGACCTGCCCGGGCTGTATAGCTAGTAGTGTAGTCAGAACTCAGTGCAATCAGAACTGACTCCGATTCTTGTCTCAAACCTGCCGGTCCACTTCGTGTGGTGTTAGGCTCCTTATCTCAGTTTTGCTGCTAGTGTTACTTAACCTAAGCTGTGGTCATCCCGGTTATTCTAACAGTTCCATCCATCCAGTATTTATTGAGAGTGTGCTAAGTACCCAGCATTGTGCCGGGTGCTGGGGACACTGTGTTGAATGGGGCAGACGTGACCCACCCTCACGGAGTTTACAATCTAATGGGGAAGATAGACATTGACTGCATAAGACAAATAAGAATAAAATTTCAAATTGTGGTAAATAGAAAAAAGAAACAGGATGCTACAAGAGAGAATAATGGAGGGAGCCATGCATTAGATGGGGAGATTAGCGAAAGGAAGAAATGCTTGATCTGAGACGGGAAAGCTGAGAGAAAGGAAGCTCTGGAACAGCCAAGAAAGAGTGATCCAGACAGAGAAAACAGAAAGTGCAAAGGCACTCAGGTGGAAAAGAACTTAGTATTTTGTTATTCAAGGAACTGAGAAGTCCTTTGTAACCAGAGCCTAGTGAGATAGGGAGAGAGCAGAGCAAATTGAAGCTGGCCCTCTTTTCTCCAGTCTTGTCTCTTCTAAGCCATCCCACACTGGTATTGACCTTAAACTTACAGACAGCCGGTTATTTCTGTAGCAAAAATGGGTTTATTCAGAAAGAGCAAAGAATTATAATTTGGGGATGTGCATGCAATAGTGGAACCATAGGCAAATCCAAAAAGACAAGGAAGGGGCTTGCTTTTTTTTTTTTTAAGATTGACCCTGAGCTAACATCTGCTGCCAATCCTCCTCCTTTTTTTGCTGAGGAAGACTGGCCCTGAGCTAACATCTGTGCCCATCTTCCGCTACTTTATATGTGGGACGCCTGCCACAGCATGGCTTGCCAAGCGGTGCATAGGTCTGCATTCAGGATCCAGGCTGGTGAACCCTGGGCTGCTGAAGCAAAACGTGTGAACTTAGCTGCTGTGCCACGTGCCGGCCCGGCAAACTTCTATTCACCCTTCCTGTCTTGGCCGCGATGTCACCTCCTCTGTGCACTTTCCTCTGTGCACTCTCAATTAACGTCTGGTCCCCTGGCTATATAATTTTCAGTTTGCCTGCTGATCTCTCCCACAAGACAGTGAGCTCCTCCTCTCACTCACTTGTTTTCTATCTCTGCATGATGCAGAACATGAGACCAGGCGGTTGGTGTTTTCTCATTAAATATCCATTGGAAGAATGAGTGGAACAGCTCACCATCACTAGCCTCCGTCTGGTACCTGATGAGAGGATGACCCCTGGCTCCTATCCGTGGCAGAGTGGAGATTGGCATCCAAAATGGCAAGAAGAGCTGAGTAAGAAATCTGCACTTACTATGAGCCAGGCACTGTCTCATTTAATCTTCTGACAATCATAGGTCTTAGCTGTTTTTGCTGGCAAGAAAGTCGGTGCCCAAAGGCTTGCCTGAAGATCACCCAACTAGTAATGGGGAACCTGGGATAGGAACCTAGGTCTTTCTGACCTCAAAAGTTGAGACGCCTAATACTCTCTGCTCTCCTGGCCCCTGTTCTGGAAGCTTTTACCAGCACAGAGGCCTGAAAAGTCTAAGGAACTGATCCCCAAGTGCCCTCTCTCTCTCAAGTGGGTCATCTTTACTTCTGAGGATCTCAGATCTGGAAGAGCCATTGGACTGGGGCTCTGCCCCTTCCAGAAACCAGTGACTTCTATCAGTCTCTGCTTATATCAGTTTTTGAAGGGCCTGGAAGAACTGGTAAGACTCAGGGAAGCAGAACATCCAGGAAAGGGCACTCTTGGCCAGTGCTGTCTGATAGAACTCTCTGCGATGATGAAAATGTCCTATATCTGCACTGTCCAATGTGCTAATGTCTTGAATTCTTGCTTAGACAGTAGCTCCAGCCCCTGGAGTGGTCCCTGACTCCAAGCTGTTTCTGTTTCTTTCTTTTTTTTTTTTTGAGGAAGATTAGCCCTGAGCTAACATCTGCTGCCGATCCCCCTCTTTTTGCTGAGGAAGACTGGCCCTGAGCTAACATTCGTGCCCATCTTCCTCTACTTTTATATGTGGGATGCCTAGCACAGAATGGCTTGCCAAGCTGTGCCATGTCCGTACCTGGGATCTGAACCGGTGAACCCTGGGCTGCTGAAGCGGAACGTTTGAACTTAACCGCTGCGCCACCAGGCTGGCTCCACCAGGCTGTTTCTAAGACAGCTCAGCCTGAGACTATAGACCCCTGGGCCAGGTCTTCAAAGGCCCTCCTTACTAGAGTTTGAGCTGTGTGCAAGAACACACATCAGGGTATAGACAGAAAGAATGTATATGGCTCTTGAGTATGGCCAGTACATTTCTGATCTTGCCACCCCAGTGTCGTGCCCTGAGCCTGGCCCAGAGCAGGTGCTAGGTTAACACAGTGGCTGAATGAACCTACCTTCTCTTCCCCAGGCTGGGCTCCTTCGGCTATTGCAGTTGGCTTCCAGAATCCATCCCGATCATTGTGGATTAATGGCTTTTGCAGTCCAGTGAAGGTTAATGAAACCAGTGCTTCATAATCAATTCCTCCATCCTGATTTTGAGGGGTGTGCCAAGGGGCAGCTACAAACCAGTGAGTAATAATTACTTGGAAACATGCTGAATCCAGCATTTTATGTGACGATCTGATTTTTATTTTGCAACCCAGTGTGTAAAGTGAAAGCCCAGATGAGCATCTGCTGCATGTGATTAGAGGCAGTGCAGTTCTGGGGAAAGAGGGCTGGAGTCCCCCTGGACCCGTGACCTTGGACGAGGTGCTCAGTGCCTCTGGGCTCCAGTTTTCTCTTGAGCAAAATGAGAGCATTAGACTCTAAGCTTCTTCCTATGCTTAATGTAAATACTTAAAAAATGGCTGGTTGCATCTGAAGTCAACCCACCTTAAGTGCCTTTCAAGTGATCATTTGCTTGAATATGGTCTGTTTTCATTGTTTAGCTTTTCTAACACCTTTCACTTAACCCTTCCACTGCCGGTGCCTTCCACATTTGCAAGGTCTTCACACTTCTTTTTGACTGCTTCTTCAGGTTCCAGTAATTTATGTTGGATTCCAGTCATTGAATCACCTGCCCCATTGCTCTGCCTGAAGTCTCTTTACTCCCCAGCAGTCTCAATGCCCTGGCAAAGCATAGAGAGAGGTCCTGGTCTCCCGTCTCTTCCAACCCCACAATCCTCACTTCCCTGCAAAAACAAGTCTGAAAAATCAGGCAGGTTTCTCTTCTGGAGATTATCACTCTCACCACTAGATGGCACTGTATGTAAGTCATCAGTGCAGACAAAAACTTTAATTTTATTAAGTATTTATACTCCCCTTCAATCCACAAAAACTTTGAAGGGAATTATAAAAGTACAAAATATACAAAAAGGTAAAGCGAAAAGCTGAGGGAATTGGAGAAAATAGAGGACGAATGGAAGAAAGAATTCCAGGATGCCATCAGCCCAAGGAGATGGATGCCAGCAGAGGCTCACACGATTGGCTTCAAGCTTCCAAACAGCCCAAGTAAAGACGGAAATGTGAGTGGTAACGAAATTCCAGGTTTTTTAAATGAGAAAAACAAAGTAGTTAGTTATTCAGAAGCACAACTTCTCCTGACCCTGAGACCAGAGAGAGATTTTTTTCTGTGGGTCCTTGGAGAGAGGACATTGACGGAAGAGTGAAACAAACACCAGGAAGGTCATTGGAGCTGTTTCTATGATATCCTTCTATGCAGGCCTATGGCATGATGCTAAAGTGCAGTTGAGGAAAGGCAGTTCTGTGGGGCTCGAACACTGGGTTTCCAGGACATAGTAAATTCACTGCTGTGTGCTTTGTATTTTCAAACAGAGAAATCTGCACACACCCTTTCTTCCCCTGGGTTTGGGTGGAGTTTGGGGAGAGGGAGCTCTCCATGGAGCCTGTGGTAACCAGTCCCCTAGATGGCCCCCAATGACCCCCACCTCCTGGTTTTCATACCTTTGTAGAGTCCCCTCCCACACTGTACCAGGGGCTGGTCTGTGTGACCAGCAGAGTACAGGAGAAGTGGTGGCATGTCAGTTCTGAGATTAGATTATAAAAGCCATCATAGCTTCTCGCTTGGTACCTCTGTCTCTGTCTTGTCTCTCTCTTTCTGTCAAATCATTTGCTCTGGGCGAAGCCAGCTGCCACGTCATGAGGAGTCCTATGGAGAGACTCATGAAGCAAAGAGCTGAGGCCTCTTGGCAGCAGCCAGCATCAACTGGCTAGTCATGTGTGTGAGCCACTTTGGAAGCAGATGCTCCAGCCCCGGTCAAGCCTTCAGATGACTGCAGCCCCAACTGACACCTTGACTGAGACTTTATGAGAGACCCTGGGCCAGACCATCCAGCAAAGTCAGTCCTTACCTCGGTGAGATAATAAATAAATTTATTTTAAGCTGTAAGTTTTGGAGGTAACTTGTTACAACAGCAATAGATAACTAACACAGAGGCCAATGGAAACCCAAGGTCACGTCAGGGATAATTTTACATGGGTTAGTCAACTTGGTTTCAGAGACCAAGAACATATTTCAGAAGCAATGTATGGGTTTTCAATCTGATAGATGATTTAAGTGGCTGCCGATTCAGGCTGTGTCCCTGGAAAGACAGAGATAGAGGGGCTCTCATAAAATGTCTGCAAATGAGATTTCTCTGTAGAAGGACGAAGGCAAGGACCTCAACTGTCTTGTTCACTGTAGCACCCTCAGTGCCTAGTACAGGGCCTGGCACGTAGTAGGATTTCTACAAATCTTTCTTGAATGAATGAATGAATGAATGAATGGTGAGCTATAACCTTGAGTGAGCCATTCAATTGTCTGGGTGGCCATCATTCATTAAACTCCTGCCATGTGCAAGTACATAATGTTGGGTAAGTTCCCTGGAAATTTTGTGTCATGTACAGGTTACGTCTACCTTTTGCCCCCATTGTGCCTTCTCTCCCTCTGGAAGAGAGGGAAAACTGTTCTCATGGGAATAGTGTTCTTAGGTCATCATGACAAGTAATTTCTGGTCACCATTTTTCCAATATGAAGATCAGAGGTGCTCAGGACATTGGGTTTATTTTGTGTAATTTTGTCTCAGGGCCTGCCCTGCTTCTTTTTTTTCTTTCTTTCTTTTTGTTGAAAAATGACTTGAAATGGCTGATGCTAAGTAACAACAGTTCAATTGCCTGGTGATGACAACTATTTAGAGTCTATTTTCTCCTTTTCATACTGATTTTGGTGCCAATTTTAACCAGATTTTACTGTAATGGAAATATTCTGGGGGTAAAGGAAAATCAAACAGAGTGATTTGCCTCAGACCCTGTGTTCACCCCACCGCCCGATCTGTAAGCACTCCTTCCTCCATGGCTGGCTCTGGACTACTTCCTCCTCCACCGCCATTATCATCACACCGCTACTATTTGTTGAGTGCTTACTACATGCCCATCCCTGAGTTATGTAGGTGTTATATCTGCCATTGAATCTGTGCTAGAGACTGAATTGCCTTGCCAATTTTGTTAGGCAGGCCCTTCGAGATGCAGGCACCAAGATGGGATTAAGGGGTCGGCCCCATAGCTAAGTGGTTAAGTCTGCGCACTCTGCTTTGGCGGCCCAGGGTTTCACCAGTTTGAATCCTGGGCGTGGACATGGTACGGCTCATCAGGCCACGCTGAGGTGGCGTCCCACATGACACAACTAGAAGGACCCACAATTAAAATATACAACTATGTACTGGGGGGCTTTGGGAGAAAAAGGGAAAAAAAAAGATAGGATTGATGTGTGCAAGCATTTTACTAGGGGAAATGCTCCTATGACAGGAAATAGGGAGAGAGCTAGAGAAGGGAGGGAGCTAGAGGAGGCCAGGAGGGCCATCAGACCCCAAGTGAAGGAGAGAGGAAGACAAGCTTGGGAGCAAGGGTCCCCCATGGCCCTGCATTTTCAGGAAGATTCAGTCTAACGAAGTCTCACAGAAAGGTTTGGCAAAGCCGTCGGGGAGTCCTTGAGCCAAAGTCAGCCGACAAAGGAGTCCCTTCTCTCTCAGGACTGACTTTGTGCCCCAGCACACTCAGTCATTGGTGGGTGGGCCCATGGGAGGCTTGGCCAGTGGATTTCAAAGCACGGCAGCTGGGGGCCTCAGCTCCCTGCAGTAGAAAGTCTGCAGAAGCACATTTTTGTGCTGCCACATCAATATTTATTCTCCTTTCTTTTTAAATAACAGAACCTGATTTATTTGGGGTGGCAAAGACCTGATGCTGAATTAAAAGATTTTAGTTCCCAGCCTTTCCTGCGACTAGGTGTGGCTCTATGAGTAAGTTCTGGTCATGCGATATAATCAGAAGTGTTACGAGGACCTACCGGAAATGGTCCTTAACGGGATTTGACTGAGCTGGGACGTGAATCCCTTCTTCCCTTTCCTTTGCCAGGACCATAGACAAAATGGCTGCAGCCTCAGCAGCCATTTTATGCCAAGAGGCAATATGTTAATAATGAAAGGGTAGAAGGATATCAAAAGTCTTTGTCCCTAATGATAAGAGACCTCATACCAGCTCTGGATTGCCTGGCTCCATACTTTAACCTGAGAGAAAAATAAACCCTTTTGTTTAAGCCATTGTTCCTTTGTCTTTATTATAAGCAGGTAAATCTAATCCTAATTGGTACACTACCAGTCTTCACAATGGCTCTCCCAGGCAGGCATATTTATACCCATCTTACAGATGAGGAAAATGGAGCTTAGAATGATTAAGTGTTAGAACTAAATTAGAGCCCAGGGAAGTGCTAAGGATACTTCCAGCGGTGAATCACAGAACAGTGTTTCTCAATCTTCTCTGAAGATAAGGATTGCCTGGAGAACTTGCTAAATACACAGATCGCCAGGTCTCTCCCCTGGAAATCCTCATTCAGTAGGTCTGGGTTAAGGCCGAGGAGCTTCTTTCTCTCAAACAAGCAGTCCAGCCTACTTTATCAGACTCAGTGAAGAGTGTGAATCCCAGTGTGGATGAAAACCAACCACAGGCAGCTCAAACGGTCAGGAGGGAAATATTTCACTTAAGAAGACTTCTGTGAGTGGAGGGATCATTTGTGGAGCTTGATGGATGTACAGATTCCGGGCTCCAGTTTCATAGATTTGGAGTCAGAACTCTTTTGTGGGACCTGGGGATTTGCGTTTTTCCAATGCTCCCCAGGTGGTCCTGAAGCCTGTGATTCAGAGTCCAGTTTGAGGGACCCCGGCTTCACGGTTAGGAGCACCAGTGCTGGAGCAGGAGCAACCTGGGTTTGAATCCTGATACTGCCATTTATTGGCGGGATGACCTGTAGCAGCTAATTAAGCTCTCTGTGTCTCAAGTTTCATCATTTTCAAGTTGCAGAAAATAATAAGGCCTACCTCACAGAATTGTTGTGAGGATTAAATGAAATAATTTATGTAAAGCTCTCAGCTTTGCATAAATAAGCTCTCAGTAAATGGTGGCTACTGTTATTATCATGCCCCATGCATACATTTTGCAAACAGTATGGGCATGGACTTCTATTACGATGGATAATTTATACAAACCCCCAGGGAACCAGGATTCACTGGAGGCTGGTATGGGAAGCTGGGCCTTACCCTTTCTCTCTCCAGCTACTTCTGGCCTTGAGAGTGAGTGACCTGCCTGTGCACGCAGAAGTTGAGTAAAGATCTTCCAGGACATGCTCCTAAGTTCCCCCAGCTGCCACCTCCCCTCTCTCCCTCTTCCTTTCCAAGAATCATCTACACTCAGTGACTCTGTTTCCTTCTCATTCCCTCCTCGACCCATTGCAATCTGGATTCTGCTGTTACTGCTTTACTGAAGAGACTCTGAGCGAGGTCACCGTGGCTTCCGTGTTGCCACGTGCATGGATGTTTTAAAGTCCTCGTCTCATTTGAGCCCTCTGCAGCATTTCACGCTGCAGTCTACTCATTCCTTCTTGGAACTTTGTTCTCTTGGCTTCGAGACTCCACTGCTCTGTTTCTCCTGATTCTGTGACCACTTCCTCTAGCCTCTGCTGAACTCTCCCTCTGTCCTTGTCTTACACAGCTCTGTTCTCTGCCCTTTTAATTCCTCATTGGCCTCTAATTCCTTTTCACCCTTCCTTTTCTCTGATCAGAGGCCACTATCATTTAACTCTTCTAATTTCCAGGTGAATCTTCTGCCTTCTTAGGATATCCTGGTCTAATGCAACCTTTTCCTTCCTTCCTCCTTGGCATGGCTTAAATAAGGCCCAAGCAGTGTGCTCCAAAATCTCCTTCACACATCTTCCCGGGAGGCCTACCAACACCCAGGAAAACAGGAGCTGGGTTTCCTGCAGATCAGGCCCCAGGGTGACCCTGAGATGCCCTTCGTTGTTCCAAGTTATATTGATATCGGAGAGAGAGTGTCTCTGCAGGGTGAGTGGATCCATCCATCCCCTTAGCTCAGACTCTAAAGCCTTGTCTCAGGTTGTTGCTCCGCTGACAACCTGTGCCTTTCAGAGGAGCTGGGGCCATTCCTACTTCTGCCACTGACTTGGGACCTTGTTTTTAACTTTCTTGTTTCAGTTTTCTTATCAATGAAAAGCAAGAGTTGGACTAGTTCTCTCTGAGGTCACTTCCAGCCACTGGCACCAGCATGATCAGCTTTTTCATCAATTGCACAACCCTTGATTCTGCTCCTGGGAATTTCTCCTTTGGAAATACTCTCCCAAGCGCATAAAGATATGTGCACAGAAGAATCCTCATTTGTAGGAACCTAAGTGCCCATCAAGAGGGGATTGGTTAAATAACTTGTGGTGTACATACTCTATGATGGCTGCTCAAAGTAAACAGTCTGCTGTTTGTTACTGGTCTGCTAGGAGATAAGGAGCTTGAGCCAGAATGTAAATCAATGACTTTATCAAGAAAGTCTTACTGGAAAAAAAAATGTCTATTTCAGTGGAAGTAATAGTGTGTGGAGAGTCGTAGTTCATTTGCATTCTGGTGCAAGATCTGCCTTATCTTTTCTCAGACCCAAATACACAGTTCCTGGACTAGCAGTGATACACAGCTGACACTTTGAGTAGCACGGCTAAAGCTTCACAAAAATGAGGTAACTCTACATGTGGAGATGTAGAAAGATGCCTGAGATACATTGTTACAAGAAAAAAGTATGCTATGCAACAGTATGGTGTTTTCAAAAACAGAGATCTGTATAAAAACAGATATATAAGCACAAAGATATGCTGATAGATGCTTAAAACATCTCTGGAACAAGTCCTAAGTAGTTAATGGTGGTTACTGCTGGGGAGCACAGCTGGGAATCTGGGGTGAGAAACCTCTTTTTTGTTGCGTATCCAGCCTGCTATTCAGTGGGTCCTCTCCTGTACAGTGGCTGGAATTAGTTCTTTTTTTTGAGGAAGATTAAGATAAGCCCTGAGCACAGGGCAGGCCTGGTGGCGCAGTGGTTAAGTGTGCACGTTCTGCTTTGGCAGCCCAGGGTTTGCCGGTTCAGATCCCGAGTGTGGACATGGCACCACTTGGCAAGCCATGCTGTGGTAGGCGTCTCACATATAAAGTGGAGGAAGACAGGTATGGATGTTAGTTCAGGGCCAATCTTCCTCAGCAGAAAGAGGAGGATTGGCAGCAGATGTTAGCTCAGGGCTAATCTTCTTCAAAAAAGAAAAAAAAAAGCGAAGCGGAACGTGTGAATTTAACCACTGCGCCACCAGGCTGGCCCCTTGAAACTGGTTCTGATTGGTCTGTGCCCTTCTTGCAACAGTTAAATATTTTGAATGTCACTCCTGGTATACACTTTTACTGATTGAACTTTTTTTTTTTTACAACAGGCATGTATCACTTTCATGTTTAAAAACAAACTAGTTACAGAGAGAATATTGATGCTTCTAGAGCCTCTATTTGCTGTATAACAAGCCTCCTCTTTTCATTTTTCATGAACATCTCTTCCTTCTATTCTTTCAACTAGGTCTGTGAACAAGGCGGTTCTCTCTGTCCTGTGCCTGGAGCTCATCTCCTGCAGATGTGTTCCCAGTAAGTCATTTTGGTTCACAGCCTAGTGTTGAAGAAGGCCAAGGGGCCAGAGAGCTGATTACGGTTCTAGTTGACAATTATTCAGTTTTCACACTGCTCCTGGAATCCTGACTTCCTCCCTGTTTGACTTGGAGAGTTAGAAGATCTGATTTGATTGAAGTAGTATAGGCTGTGATTATCATAAGGATTGGCATATTGAATTGAATTGAGAAGTACTGGACAACAAATGTAAATTATTTTCTTCTGTTCTTTACTCCTCCACAACTGCGTATTTACTGTTTACGGCTGACCCTCTGCAGAAAAGTGGAACGCTTAGCCTAATGCCTTTGAAATGGGAACTGTTGCGAGATCTAAGTGGCCTCTTCAAACTCAAGATGCAAACACACTGTGCTGTTGGAGGCTGCATGGAGCTGAGACTATGTCCATGGAGTCTCATGGTTTTTGATTCAAATGCTCTAGGCCTACCTACTACGGTTCTTAATGAAAGTTTTAAAAAATTTTTGTTTAAAGATGTATTTAGTCTTATTTCTGTGTAATAAAGCATTTGGCTGGCCTTTGTCCCTGGTTCCTGGGAGATAACCTCTAAATCCTTGAAATTTCCTGAATGATAGTGTGTTTGTTATTCATGGTGAGCTCAGACTGGGGACTGGCCCTGCCAGAAAGACCGCTGGTGTGATTAGAGGGTTGGGGCTTTGAGCCATGTGGTATCAGCTCGACCTCTAGGGAGATGAGGGGTGTGGCCAATGATTCAACCAACCATGGCTATGTAACGAACCCCCAGTAAAACTCTGGACACCGAAGCTTGGGTGAGCTCCTCTGGTTGGCAATACTCTGCGTATTGTCCCACATCAGAGTGCTGAGAGGGTAACGTGTCCTAACTCCAGGGGAGGGGACAATGGAAGTGTTGCATTTGGGACCCACCCAGACTTCTCCCTGTGTGTTTCTCCCTTTAGCTGGTTCTGATTATCTTTTTGCCACAAAAAACTCTAATTGTAAGTCTAGCACTTTCCTGCGTTCTGTGAGTTGTTCTAGTGAATTCCCAAATCTGAGGGGGTAGTGGGAACTCCTGAATTTGTAGCCAGCTGGTTAGACATGAGGGTGCCCTGAGGACCCCCAAACTTGAAGCTGGTGTCTGAAGTGAAGGTAGTCTCGTCGAGGGCTGTACCCTTAACTTGTGAGATTTGGCCCAATTCTGGGTAGTTGGTCTCGGAAGTCATTACAATTTCCCCAATTATTTTAAGACATTTAAAACAGAGAACATTTACAAGAGTAGTACAATGAATACTTATATAATCTTCATTTAGAGTCTCCAGTTTGTTAACATATTCCAATATTTGCTTTATTTCTCTCTTTCTACATATATTAGAAATTTTTTCCCCTAAGCAGTTGGAAGTTCTAGACATAGCATCCCTAAATATTTCAGCATATACTTCCCAAGAACAGGATGTCCTCCCACATAATCCCAATGTCATTATCACACCCAAGATTGACATAATAAATATTGATATTTGATATTGATACAAGAAATATTGATACAGTAAATATTCCCTAATATACCATATTTGAGTTTTCCCTATTGTCCCCAAAATATCCTTTATAATCTTATTCCTTTTAACTTATCATATAACCAAGGATCACACATTACATTTGATTGTCATGTTTTCCTCATCTCCTTTAATTTAGATTCCAGAACTCTCCCCTTGATTTATTTTGTCTGATTTTTTTTGTCTTTCATGACATTGACACTTTTGAAGGGGCCAGGTTTCTTGTCTTGTGTATTGCCACGTGATCTGGATTTGTCTGATGGTTTCCTCATGATTAGATTCAGGTTGTGGATCCTTGGCAAGAGTACAAACTGCGTAGATGATGTGTTGATGAAAAGTTTGGATTGGAAAAGGGGAAAAGCACACTAGCAATGGGGTGCGAATATGCCCCACATGGCACGTGGAAGAACTGCTTGGGACAAGGGCCAAGGTATGTGGTGGAGACAATTTCACAGAACAGGATTGTTGGAGTTGCCTGAAGCTCCTCTTGTCTTCTCACTCTTCCGGGCTTCTCACCCAAGCCCAACCCAAGGCTTAGGGGGCCCTCACCTGTCCATCTCCAGCTGAGACAGCTTCCCCAAATTCAGTCCTTATTTTCATCTCAAAAGTATTTCAAAGGTCCCTCACACTCAACATCGTCAACACTGAACTCTTGAGTCTCCACACCAGCCCTCTCCCCAGGTGTGGTGCTCCTCTGGTGTCCCCATCTTCTCCAATGCCCCTCACCTCTCCCCCACATTCAGCTGTATGAGCCAGAAACTTGGGCATCATCCTTGACGCTTCTTCTCTTTCCCCTCCTCCTACAACCTCCTCCTACATCACGAACCCCTGCCGTTTTGACCACCATTTACTGTCTCCATCTTCTCTGCTACCAGTTTAGTCCAAGCCAAAATTCTACTACAGCCCCCTGCCTGGTCTTCAGGCTTCCACACAGGCTCCCTGCAGAATCTGCTCTGCACAGAGCAGCTGATCACACCATCCCCCTTAGAATCCTTCAACGGATACCCATTGCTCTTTCATAAAAGACCAAACTCTTTACCGAGGCCCCTGATTTCTCTCTGCATCTTCCTTGTGCACCGTTCTTCCCCTTGCTCTCTGCTCAACAGCCACATTGTCCCCCATTCAGTCTCTTAAACCCCAAACAACTCCTTCCTTCTCCATTCCCCAAGACATATGCACGTGTGTTCTCCTCATGTGTGTTCTTCCTTCACATCTTTGCTCATTAGTCCCTCCCTTCAGGGAAGGCTCCCTGTTACACAATCTCAGAGCACTCTATTTTTTTCCTCTTAGTCCTTATTACAGATTGTATTTCTGCAGTTGTTCAATGTTTCCTTAAGATCTGTCTCTCCTACCTCCAAGCTGCAAGGACAATGACCACATCTGTCTTCTCCTTGGTAGCCCCAACACATAGCACGGTGCCTGGCACTAAGGAAGCCCTCAGTAAATATCTGGGCTGCATGACTGGCCTCCAGAAGGCCTAAGAATTCCGAAGGGCATGTGAGCCCATGTAAATGTAAAAATTCATTCCACACTCTCTTACGATCTTGGTAAGTTTGATAAAATATTATCTATTTATCTGCTCAGTCTGACTTCAAAAGTCCATGGGGAAATTTTTATTTCAAAGCAGTTCCTATATTTAAACTTTTTGAAAAGGAAGAACGACCAGCATTTCTCCCATCTTTCCATTATGTCTTGAGTCATCTAAGCTCGGAGGGTGGCCCTGGCAGCAAATGAAGTGAGAGGCCATTGATATGCAAATATGGTCATTAAGATTGAAGGCCCCACCCCAGAACTCCATCTCAGTTCTTTCCAAGTCAAAGCCAATTTGCATTAAAAAAATGAATCTCCCAAACTTGAGATTATTCTCCAAAGCTAAAATGCATAGAAATTAAACTATTTAAAAAATTGAGCTTTCGATACAATGCATTGCTGTTTTTGGGGGAGAGAGCAGGCTGTCCTACAATTAGGTTCCTTTCGGCTTGTGAAAGGGCGACTGGGTTTTCAGGATGGATGCTCGTGACTTTGGACTGACGTAGGTAGTTTTCCTGGAGCACGGACACACCAAGCAGTGAAGGTAGGTGCGGCTGGAGATACTGTCACATTTTCGAGTTGTGGAAACTGAGGCCCAGAAGGATCATGGGATACATTCAAGACTCCAACCCAAGTCTTCAGATTCCAAGTGCCAGGCTCCTCTCTCGACACTGTTTTCAAACGGTCAGATCCTCCAAAGGGCCGTGATTCTGTTTAGAGCAGAGACCAGACCCACCAACGCTGCTCATGCCCACCCTTTGCCCACTCGATTTCACAGGAGCTTCGGAATGTATTTCTAATCTCACGGAAAAAAGGCAAAGCAAATTCATTCCAAGTAATAACAAGAGGGTGGGAGCCCCTCATCTGTCCTGCTGCCTAAATCTGGTTTCCTGCAAAAGCCCCAAGGTGCCGCAACCTCACTTTGATGGCTGGACACCAGAGTCAGAGTTGATGACTTGATAGGCAGAGGAACAGTGCTTCCGTGATGATCTTAGGAAAATGGGATGCAGCTGCTGAAGCCCAGAGCCCGGCTGCCTGCAAACCTCCGCACTGGTGGCCAACGCCACCTCCTACTGATTGATGATGGGCCAGCCGCCTCCACAGCTGTGGACAGCTCCAACCTCTGCTATGAACCTGCAGCCATGTAGCCTTTGGGGTAAGAATGTTGTTCCAATGATTCCTTACTTCTCTGCAGCAGGGCCACAGTAGGAAGTATGCAATAGGTGGGACTGCAGGCTAAGCTGGGCACCAGCTCTGGAATCTTCAGTGAATGACTTCTCTGACCCTCAGTTTCCCCATCTGTAATAATAGACCCAATCTCATAGGGTTCCCATGAGGATCAGATGAGATGCTGTAATGAGGAATGCTTAGCTTGGTGCCTGGTGTCAAAGATAAGCAGAGCTGGACACTGGTTTAAGTGGTCAGGACAGATTTTAATCCGTAATAATTATTGCAACAGGGAAAACAGTCCACAGGGAACTGAACTCAACTTCAGCTTGTACAGAGATGCCTGAGCATTTTAAAGGGAGAATGAGGGGCTATGGAGGGGGGTCAGGGAAGTGAAAGTTACAAAAAGTGGGAAGGGGGGCTGGTCCGTGTGAATCGCATCTGGGTTTGCTCCCACGCTCCCATGGAGGCTGGGAGACAGGGGCTCTGACCTCAGGCTGTGGCTGGAAGAAACAGTCAGTTCATCGTGCAGCCTTGAGTTTTCTCAGGCCGGCATGTTAAGGGGCCTGGGGTCATCCTAGAGATGCGACCTTGAACTGTTAGCAACTAAGTTAGTGTTTGTTCTAGTCTTTGTAGGCTGAGGTTAAGGCCTAATCGAGAAGAGGGCTAAGAAGAGCCCAGCTAGCGTTTAGTCAAAGAGAGAATCTTTGTCACTGGCCTGTAGTGATAAAAAGAAAAGGTAGTTATTTCTAACTTTTAAGTAAGTTAGAAAAAAGACTGTCCCTGGGAACACTGAGGGGGGACACCACATAGAGACAACATGTGGGGATTCTGCGTGGGACACTGGAGGGGGACACTGGGTAGGGACAATGCATGAGGAACATGCATGGGGTCGCTGGATGAGGACACCGTTGAGGTCACCCCCTAGGGTCTACATTGCTGTTTTGGAGCTTGGCTGTCTGACAAAGACTTTGCCTCAGAAAGAGGGTTTGTGAGTGGCTTGTTTATTCATTCATTTATTCATTTTACAAACATTTATTTTATTTTATTTTTTTTAAAGATTTTATTTTTTTCCTTTTTCTCCCCAAAGCCCCCCGGTACGTAGTTGTATATTCTTCATTGTGGGTCCTTCTAGTTGTGACATGTGGGACGCTGGTTTGATGAGCAGTGCCATGTCTGCGTCCAGGATTCGAACCAACGAAACACTGGGCCGCCTGCAGCGGAGCGCGCGAACTTAACTGCTCAGCCACGGGGCCAGCCCCTACAAACATTTATTGAGCACTGCATTAGTCAGGGTTCTCCAGAGAAACAGAACCAGTAGGAGATATATATATAAACATACAAATATATATATCCTGAGTAGCCAAGTGAACATTGTCTTTATATATGAATATATTGGAGACATTTATTATAAAGAACATATTTATTATAAGGATTTTTTTTTTGAGGAAGATCAACCCTGAGCTAACATCTGCTGCCTATCCTCCTCTTTTTGCTGAGGAAGACTGGCCATGAGCTCACATCCGTGCCCATTTTCCTCTATATGTGGGACGCCTACCACAGCATGGCTTGCCAAGTGGTGCCCTGTCTGAAGCTGAGATCCAAACTGGCGAACCCCAGGCCGCTGAAGCAGAATGTGCACACTTAATCACTGTGCCCGGGCCAGCCCCTTTTATAAGGATGTTTATTATAAGGAATTGGCTCACATGATTATGGAGGCTAAGTCCCAAGACCTGCAGGGTGAATGGGTAAACTGGAGACCCAGGAGAGCTGATGGCGTAGCTCCAGTCCGAAGGCTGGAAGGCTTAAGACCCGGGAAGAGCTGATGTTCCAGTTCGAGTCTGAAGGTAGGAAAAAAACCAATGGCCCAGTTTGAGGGCAGTCAGGCAGGAAGAATTCTCTCTTCCTGAGGGGAGGGTCAGCCTTTTTGTTCTATCTAGGCCTTCAACTGATTGGATGAGGCCCACCTGCATTAGGGAGGGCAATCTGCCTTACTCAGTCTACTGAGTCAAATGTTAATCTCATCCAGAAACACCCTTACAGACACACTCAGAATAATGTTTGACCAAATGTCTGGACACCCAGTGGCCCAATCAAGATGACATGATAAAATGATAAACTTATCCCTCACAGGCACCAACCATGTGCCAGGCACCTTCCAAGGCACGGGGGACACTATGGTGAGCAAACATGCAAAAGCCCTGCTGTCATGGAGCTTACGTTCTAGAAGGAGGGATGGACCAAGAGTCAAGTCAACAAACAAACCAGGCTTTAGCCAGGGGTGAGCACTATGATAGAGCGTGGCTGTTTCACTGGGTCCTCAGGGAAGGTTTTTCTGAGAAGGTGACACCTGAATGATGTCTAAATGACAAGAAGGAGCCAGCCACGAGATGCTGGGTGGGGGGTGCTGTTCCAGGCAGAGGTAGCTGCCGGGCAGGACTGAGCTTGGTGAACCCAGGGAACGAAAGGCCAGAGGGAGGGAGAATGTTCCCTGGGGGGGATCAGAGAAGGCAGAGGACGGATACTGCAGAACCTTGTGGGTGGGGCAAGGAAGCTGTTTGTTGTTTGTTCAGCCTGCTGACTCACCCCAGCCCTTGGCTAGGATGCTCAGACCTCAACCCCGCCACAAGATGAGAATCTAAAAGCGTCCCTTCCCTCGTGGTAACGAGGCTCCCCCTCCATGCCTGGGCACAGGCTGTTCCCTCTGCCTGGGATGCCCTCCTCCCCTTCTCTGTCCAGAGACGCTCGTACATCCTTTAATACGCAGCTCACATAGCACCTCCTCTCCAAAGCCTTCCGGGATTGTCTGGGTGGGGATCCAACCCCTCCTACAGTTCTGCTCACTGTGATCGCTGCCTTACCATTTTACGTTCCTGAGCCTCTCTGTCTTTCATCCGCCTCTGCTGCTTGAGGCAGGAGCAGTGTGTGCGTCCTCTCTCCACCCCAGCATCCAGTCAATATCAGCTCTCTGATGTGCAGTGAGGGTGCTGATGGAGAGCCTCAGGGTTGCCCCTCCAGCCTCCGTCTTCCTTCCCATCTCCTCCACCCGCTTCCATCCTCCACCTGTGTTGCTTGCAGCCGTGCTGGACCAGGAGCTCGAACTCTTCATGGCACCCCTAGTACCAAGCTTCGGGCCTAGCAAAGCCTGTTCACAAGCTTTAGAAATAGACAAATCCACATTGTGCCACCCAGAATCTCCTGCCCCCATCGTGGATCCGGTTTTGGCCGCTCAGCGTCTAGTCCCTCTTCTTCAGAAAACCTGATTTCGTCTGGGAGGATCAGAAACTCTCTCTAGAGCATCTTCTATGTCCCAGGCCCTATTTCAAGTGCTTTATGCTTATTAACTCATTTAATCCTCATAATAAGCCTAGAGCTGAGTGCTATTATTATCCCTATTTTAAAGTGTAGCAACAGAGGCACAGGGGGATCAAGTAACTTGCCCAGGGTCACACAGTAATGACAGGCAGTCTGATTTCAGAATCCATGCTTCTTACCACTACTTTACTGCCAAGGTATGCACACCTGTATTGCTCTCCTCACCACAAAGTCAAACGGTCCCTACAATTACTTCAGCCAAATCCTGTCTCTCACATCCCAATAGAACCAGAGAGTGGGATGGCAGCATACATTAGCCAAGAAGACTCTTCCGTGGGACTTGAAGCTGAAAGGTTGTGAGGTCTGGAGCTGCAGCAGCCGTCTTGGAACCATGAAAGTCAAGTTTTCCTGGGAAGGCAGCTGAAAGGGGAAGGTAAATAGAGCCGAGCAGAGAGACAGTGAGGGGTGGATTCTGACTGTATTAGTTTTCTAGGGCTGCTGTAAAACATTACCATAAGCTTCGTGGCTTTAATCTACTCAAATTTATTCTTACAGTTGTGGAGGTCAGAAGTCTGGAATGGATTTTACTGGGCTGAAACCAAGGTGTTGGCAGGATTGTGTTCCCTCAGGAGGCTTTGGGGAGAATGCATTTCCTCACCTTTTCCAGCTTCTGGAGTTCCATTCCTTGGTTCATGGTTTCTTTCTCCATCTTCAAAGCCAGCAGCGTCACGTCTTCAAATGTCTCTCTGTTTCCATCCTCCCATGGCCTTCTCTTCTGACTCAGAGCCTCCCATGTCTGTCTTATAAGGACTGTTGTGATTACATTGGGTCCACTCAGAAAAGTCCGGATATTCTCCCCATCTCAATAGCCTTCACTTAATCACCTCTGAAAAGTCCCCTTTGCCCTGTAAGTTAACATTCATAGGTTCCAGAGATTAGGACCTGGACATATTTGGGGGGCCATTCTTCAGCCTGCCACACTGACAGCCTCCCTGCTGGGTCCTGCCAGGCTGTCTAGGTGGCCACTTGGGGAGGAAATGTTCTTACCCAGCCTCCCCTCCTTGTGTCAGTCCCAGGCTGCAGAATATACAGGAGCCGCAACGGCAGTCACTTTGGACCACAAACTCCAGAGTTGTGGCTACTGTTCAAGGACAAGCCTTTCTCCGAGAGCCATCTCCTGGGGGTGCAGCAGCAGGATTCCATCTCCCGGAGTCATCTGGCCACACTTCCAGCGCCTCTAGCTGAACCTCACACCTTTTCTGAGAGGCAGCCGGGGCTGTGTTGGTGCTCAGGTGTGCCCAGGTGGAATTGCTCCTTCCAGAGAGGAGCGAAAATAGGAATTTGGTCTCCATAGTTTTTTGTTTCTCATTCTGCTTAGAGAAAAAGGGAGAAGGCAAGGAGGTAGGAGACAGGTGTTTCAGGAGAGCCTGAAGTGTCGTATTAGCCCAAAGAAATCAATATTAATCCATCACAATAAAGTCGTCAACAACAATATTTAACGTTCGTTGGCATTGAGTGCTAAGCACTTTATTTACTTTATCACTTATTTTATTATAACATAATAGATGTAAAATTAAAATAGTACAATAAGATGTGGAGTAAAATATAAGTCCCCGTCCCGCCCTTGTCTCCCAGTTTCTGTCCTTAGAAGCAAATGTTGGTTCTTGCATATCCTTCGAAAATCTTTTAAAACCAGGAACCACCACGCATACATACCCTTTAAACAAATGCTTGCATTTGTTACATTTTGCACTGCTCCTCGCTTTTTACGTCTAACGATATATGTTAGCAATTTTTCCATTTCAGCCTAAATAGATCTATTTTATTTATTTATTTTTACAGCCGCCTGGTATTCCATTTTATAGATGTGTTACAACTTATTAAACCACTTTCCTTTCGAGGAGTATTTAGGTCGTCCCCAGTCCTTGGCTCTGACAGGAAATAAGGCAGTGAAAATCCTTCTACATATTTCTTTGCATACAGGTGTGAGTTTATCTGGAGAATAAGTTCCTAAAAGTAAATTGCTAAGTCTTATCTCCTGAGTCCCCACAGCAATCCTATGAAGCAGACACTATTGTTATTTCCCTTTAATATACAGCGCAGGGAAACAGAGATACAGAGAGCCTCAGTAATTGGTCCGAGAAATTACTGGTGGAGATTGGATTAAAATGAGCTCTGCTGAGCGCTGGGGAGACTGCAAAGGGTATTGAGAACCTGAGTCTTCTCGGGCCTCTGGACTTCTTGAAATTAGAAAGAGTTCTGGTTTCTTTGCTCAGGATCATATGAGAATCTGCATCTACAGCTGTGTTAATGAGGATAGGATAGGTTATGCTGCTGTAACAAATCAATCCTCAAATCTGAGTGGGTTTTTTTACTATTTTTTAATTGAGTTCATAATAGTTTACATCAATGTGAGATTTCAATTGTACGTTATTTCTTGACTGTCACCACATAAGTGCTCCCCTTCACCCCCGTGCCCACCCTCCATTCCCCTCCCCCTGGTAACCACTGGACTGTTTTCTTTGTCCATGTATTTGTTTATATTCCACATAAGAGTGAAATCTTCTGGTGTTTGTCTTTCTCAGACTGGCTTATTTCACTTAGCATAATTCCCTCTAGGTCCTTCCATGTTATTGCAAATGGGATGAATTTGTCTTTTTTTCTGACTGAGTAGTATTCCACTGTATGTATATATACCACATCTTGTTTATCCAATCATCAGTTGATGGGCACTTGGATTGTTTCCATGTCTTGGCTGTTGTGAATAGTGCTACAATGAACATAGGGGTGCATATGTTACTTTGGATTGTTGATTTCAAATTGTTTGGGTAGATACCCAGTAGTGGGATAGCTGGGTCGTATGGTAGTTCTATTTTTAGAGTTTTGAGGAATCTCCATACTATTTTCCATAGAGGCTGCACCAGTTTGCATTCCCACCAGCAGTGTATGAGGGTTCCCTTCTCTCCACACCCTTCCAACATTTGTTATTTTTAGTGATTATAGCCATTTTAACAGGTGTAAGGTGGTACTTCTGATTTACATTTTCCTGATGATGAGTGCTGTTGAACATAAATCTGAGTTTTTTAACACGACAAAAGTTTGTTTCTTACTCTTACAAAGTCTGACGGAACCTGTGGGTGCTCTCCTCCATCCAGAGATTCAGGGATCCAGCCTCTCTGAGATACTCCCATCTCACCACATGATTTTCAAGGTCCCTGCAGCAGGGAAAGAAACTAAGAGGTGTGTAGGAGCTCTTACTTACATGGGCTTAGAAATGACGTAGGTCACATTTGCCCACCTTCCCTTGACTAAAGCCAGTTATATGGCCCTAACCTAACTGCAAGGGAGGGAGACTGAGAAACAGTCTTGCTTTGTGTCCAGGAAGAGGAAATGGTGTGGTGAGCATTAAATCAGTCATATATGCAAATATCCCATCCGCCTGGAACAGGGAAATAGGGAATTTTAAGCAGCTTTTCTGTGCAATGTGGGTAAAACTCCCGCCTCCATTTCTCCAAGAAAACTTCAGGAAAAATTCATTTGTCTTTCAATGCCTTGGGAATCAGAACCATACTTTTTCTGATGTGACACTAGCCTGAGACTGGAAAAATGGCCCAGCAAGATTTGAGTTTGATTAATAACATTAACAATATCAATGTATTAAATGATTTACTTAAATGAAATTAGAGTAGACTCAGGATTATTCCTATAATGTCTCATTCACTCACTTGATCCCACTATGCTTTTATAAGAGGGAGAGAAAATAGGTGGAGTTACTACAAGAATTCTGGATTACTCTGTGCATAATTCACTTCCATCTTATCTTTGCTGCAATCATGGTAAATGAGGAGTTACTCACAGGCTCTTAATTGATAGCTATGGAAATTATAAATTATTTTAGTTCTCCAAAGATTATTTGTTGTTATCTAAGTGAGGGCCCAATCTCGGGAATGTGTGTGTGTCTTCAGTCTTATCTGTCATGGCAGCAAGGGCAATGCCAATGGTCCCAAGGACATTGGGAACTGGTTCTTGGGGGCACCAGGCTGAGGAGTGTATAATTTCCTTCAGATGTACTTGGCTGTCCGGGTAGATGAGTGGAGAAAGATGATAACTGAACTGATCAAAGGTTGGGGTATGTCAGGTGGAAGAACAAAGGGGTAGATGTTGAAGCGTTGGCAGGAGTGGAGGAAGGCATGCTCCCTGAGGTCCAGGATGAAGAGGGAAGAAGGTGAAGCGGTAATTTGATAATAACGACTTGGAGAAAGGTAGCCAAGAGTCTCCATGAGGTCAAAGAAGAGGTATCATGGGAATAAGGAATAGCGTGAGAAAGAGGAACATGAGCAAATATGGTTGAAATCAAGAAGAACCTGGATGGTTCAATGGGTCTTCTATGAGGATGTTAAATTCTCCCAAGGGTCTGTCAGGATGGCTAAAGATAACCCAACTGTAGAGGCATGAGCCTCAAAGCAGAGAGGATGTTTTCACATATGTGAAAGCGTAGTGATCTGCTACACTGTTCACATTGGTTATTTTGATGGCGAGAGGGATGTTGTTGGCTATGTATTTATACACCTCTGTATTAATTGGCTTGTGACAATGACCAGAATTGCTTTTGTAGTCTGAAAGGAAATCTACTAAAGTCTAGAAAAAAAACCTGAAGACCATTAGAAAAATTAAAAAAAGAAAGTCGAAGATCTGGAAGAAGTGCTTGCCATGTAGAAAGTGCTCTATAAATGTTAGTTATCAACATTGCCATTATTGTCTTGGTTAATGGTACACTCTTCATGCTAGAACAGACTCTCACTGTCTCCTGACTGAATTTCTGCAGCTGCTTCTCCTTCATTTCATGCCTCCCGTGCTGCTGATGGATAAGCAACGGAACTCAGCCCTACATGCTTTCCTTCCTCATGCTTGCTTCCTCAAGCTTCTCCCTGAGTTATGTTCCTTTACCATGTAGTGATAAGATCCTCATATCTGGATTTAGGCTTAGGGGGACAGAGAAGACCCCACTTAGGTCCCATAAAGCAGCTGCTCCATCTCTTTATTAATAGACATCTTTGTCACTGGTCTATATCACTGGTTTTCTACCCAGCAGCGTCTCTGATTTTTCCCTTCTAACAGAATCTTGATTCTGTTCAGGCAGCAATGTGCCCAGCTCCAGTCCTCTCACCTTGTTTTTTGTTAAAGTTATTTATTTATTTTTCAGGAAGATTAGCCCTGAGCTAACATCTGCTGCCAATCCTCTTCTTTTTGCTGAGGAAGACTGGCCCTGAGCTAACATCTGTGCCCATCTTCCTCTACTTTATATGTGGGACGCCTACCAAAGCATGGCCTGCCAAGCGGTCACCCAGTCTGCACCCAGGATCCGAACAGGTGAACCCCTGGCCACCGAAGCGTAACGTGCGCACTTAACCACTGCACCACCAGCCAGCACCCCTCTCACCTTCTGATAGTGATTGGTCTAGAAGTGGACATGTGACTCAGCTCTGGCGAATGAGATAGGGGGGATATCTGCTGGGGCTTCTGGGAAACTTCACCTCTCTGATAAGACAGAGCAGCCATTTAGTCCTCTTGCCTCCTGCTTTGTGCATAGTCCCATAGAGGATAATGAGGATGGGATGGCTTGTTGCTGAGGCAACCATCTTACTGTCATGAGAGCAGATTAGAGGATGGCAGAGAGGAAGGATTTCAGGAGCTTAGGTTCTTGATGGCGTTGTTGAGTTTCTTGTTAAGTAAACAATAAATGTCCTTATGGTTTAAGCCATTGTTAGTTGAGGTTTCTGTTACCTGCAGCTGAAAACACTCCCGGCTGGTACAGTGCTGTACTCTGTGCTGGATGCTGGGGTGTGGAGCTGAATAGGTACATCTTCTGCCCTCAGGGAGCTCACTGTCCAGCGGAGAAGCATCTCTTGGGAGCTGCATCTGGGCATGAATGAAGTGCATTGATAGTACTGAGCTGGGAGGGGGTTGTAGTGCTAAAGGGTCAGGTGCCTGTCCTGTGGGACACCCAGGGTCTTGCCCATCCTTGTGTCCCATTGTAGGGGAGGAGGACATTTCCTCTCCCCAAATGTGGGTTCGTCTGGCCGGAGAACGAATTAAATTCACATGAGACAGAATAGCAAGAGAAAATTAAACAAAGCTTTATGAGGAACCATGGCCCAGGACCTTTTTTCCCGAAAGGGCACCGAAGAAGTGGGGTGCACATAGTGGTTATATACCCCCAAACGGGGTGTTTCACATGTGATTGAAATGTCCCTTTTACAACAGTTATGAGGCTGCTCTGTCAGCACAGCGCTTGATGGAGGCAGATAGGTCTGCTGTCTCAGTGAACACCGCGGGGTGGCAGGTGTGTTGCCTTGGGCTGGGGGGGTCACAGATGAACGTTGCAATCGGTTCCCAGCCTAAAGAAAGATGCTTAATCTTTACAGAAATGCCAAAGTTGGGAGGGGGAGGGAAGTCAGTTACAGGAGGTTACCAGAGAAGCACAATAAAATGCACATTTAAGTCCTTGCCTTTGGTATTGATTAAGAGTTTTTAGAGAGAAGGTCATCTCCTTTCTTCTTCCTGGTACAGAGAGGGAGGCACCTTTTACAGATAGAGATTTACCTTACAAACATAAATGTGTCCTAACAAAGGGCAAGTTCCATTCCTCCTTCCCTGTCCCAGTTTATCAAAAGCAATCAGCCTCAAATAATCCTGATGCCAAAGAGACATATCGTGGGGTGGCCAATTCCAGGTCCCCACACCATCATTCTTTTCTTTCTTTCTTTCTTTTTTTTTTTTTGCTGAGTAAGATTCACTCTGAACTAACATCTGTTGACAATCTTCCTCTTTTTTTGCTTGAGTAGGATTAGCCCTGAGCTAACATCTGTGCCAATCTTCTTCTATTTCTTATGTGGGTCACTGCCACAGCATACTGACAAGTGGGGTGTGGGTCCACACTTGGGATCCAAACCTGTGAACCCAGGCCGCCTAAGTGGAGTGTGTTGAACTTAACCACTATGCCACGGGGACGGCCCCTGTCCCATTGTTCTTAGTCCCATCAGACTCTCAGGACGTGAGCCCTGGTAGCCAGGAGCTGGGTAGCTCTCTCTCTTTGAAGGCAGATGCTCACTTTTCAGAAAAGCATTTAGGTTACACTGGGGTTACAGATTAACACATTATTTTAGGCCATTTCTGGGCCATAATTTTATCCTCCCCTTAGCTATTTACTGCATGCAAATTTTCCACTCCATGCAAATCACTCACTTTATGCAAATCATCTACCGTATGTTCCCAAGCCCCAGCACCTGCGCCAGGCAGAATCCGATGATTCAGGCCTTGGAGCATTAAAGTGCAAACATTTCACTCAAGAAACCTCTCAGCGGGGTGGGGAGGGGTAGTTGAGCGTTGGATGACGGGGACAGCAGCCTCTGCAAACAGCCTGCTTCCCTTACAGGGTGCGCTGAACTCCGCTGCCTCCCCCACCCCCGCTTCCCTAGCTACCTGCAAGCCCCTTCCAGGTGGTAATGATTATTTGGAGTAAATATTTTGATGTGAGTGGATTACTAAGTCCCGGCTGGCTCTGCACAGAACTTCAAGGCAATTAGGTTCCCAATCAGTGCAGCGAGCACATCGTTGTGCCTGGCTGGGCTCAGCTAGATGCTGTAAGGAGGCTGCTTCTCTAAGGGAGGGAGGCCTCCTGGAGGAGGCTGTGGAAAAGCGGCTGCTTAACCTTGGATGCACATTGCAATCACCCGGGGAGCTTTACAAAAACTCCTGCCTGCGTCCCACCCTCAAGTATTCTGACTTAATTGATCTAAAGGTTAGTGGGCGTGTGGGGAGTTTAAAAAGCTTCCCAGGTGATTCAAAGGTGCAGGCAAGATTGAGATGCAGAGGCCTGGGCTGGAGGCGCGAGGCCTCTGTATGGCTCTGGCTCTGCTGATGGCCCTCTGCCTGGTGCTGGGCAAGTCCCTTCCCCTCTCTGGGCCTCCACGGTAGAGTGGTCCAGGCTTGAGCCCTCTCTGCTGGGGTATAACCGGAGAAAACACTTGGCCTGCAACCTGGGTAGCTGCTTAATTAAACTACACAATATCTTAATAATGGGGTTTAAAAACAGCTTTATTGAGGTATAATGCAGTAAACAGCATATATTTGAAATTTACAATTTGATGAGTTTTGACAGATGTATACGCCCATGAAACCATCACTGCAATCCAGATAATGAGCATGTCTCCGTGTTAGTGTCCTGGGGCTGCCATAACAAAGTGCCACACATGGGGTGGCTTAAATGACAGAGACTTATTTTCTCACAGTTCTGGAGGCCAGAAGTCCAAGGTCAAGGTGTGGGCGGGGTTGGTTTCTTCTGAGGCCTCTCTCCTTGGCTTGTAGATGGCTGCCTTCTTCCTGTGTCTTCTCTCTGCGCATGTCTGAGTCTTAATCTCCTCTTCGTGTAAGGACATCAGCCATATTGGATTAGGGCCCACCCTTATGACCTCATTTTACCTGAATCACCCCTTGAAAGGCCCTGTCTCCAAACACAGCCACATGCTGAGGACCTGGGGGTTAGGGCTTCAGCATATGAATTTTGAAGGGGGATGCAATTCAGCCCATAAGAGTCTATCACTTCCAAAAGTTTCCTGTTGACTCTATAATCCCTCCTTCCCTCCCATCTACCCCCAGCCCCAGGCAACCCCTGATTTATTTTCTGGCACACTAGATGAGTTTGCATTTTTCCCTAGAATTTTATGTAAGTGGAATCACATGGCATGTTTCTTTTTTGTCTGACTTTTTTTCACTGAGCACAATTACTTTGAGATTCATCCATGCTGTGGGTATTGATCATTCATTTGTTTTTGTTGCTGAGTACTATTCCATTGTATGGACGTACCATAGTTTGTTTATCTATTCAGCTGTTGATAGACATTTGGGTTGTTTCCAGCTTTTAGCTTTTGTGAATAAACCTGACACAAACGTTTGTGGACATGTTAAGTTTATGAAGCACATTTACACACATTATCTCCTAATTCTCACCACAATGCTGAAAGGCAGGCAATCTAATTCCCAGATTATGGGTGGGGGAACTGAAGTGAGATGAGGCTGTCACGCCACATAGGAAGGCACGGGGTCCACCTGTTTATTACATGTCTTCAGGAGTCAGACACAGTGGTCTCAATAGATGTTTCTCCCTTGGATGAATGACTGAATATATGAGTGAAGGATTTGCCCGAGGTTGCCCACTGGGGTCTGGAAGCTTGATCACTTCTCTCCATGCACAGAACTTGTATTTAGCTCTTAGAAAACAGCACGTCTCTGCAACTTCTGCCTGAATGGGAGCCACAGGGCCTCAGGTGCCTTGAGTGTGATCAGAGGTGGGGTGGGACCCACTGTTCAAGACAGCCTGAGGCTGGACCTCGCCGGTTGATACTTGGTGAATAGTTCATCTGAAAATGATGGAACAGAAGCCTGACTCTGACTGGATGGAGTAGGCAAGGACATGGCGAGGCTGCTTTATGGTGCTGAGCCCTGGAATGGGGTCAGTGGTCCAGCCAGGACTGGAACCCCAGCTCCTGACTCTCAGCCCAGGCCTTTCTCTTCCTACCTTCTTTGCCTGCTGAAGCCCTTTTGTACCTCTCAGAGTTGTGAGATGCATGCAGGTTGTGGTATGTGTGTGTGTGTGTGGCTTTGTAAACCATAACCTGCTGAGCAGACAGGGGAGTAGTTATTACACTGTAGGTTTGGGTATCTAGGGACACACAACTGAGCTGTGATTCAAGGACACATCTTCACACAGGACACAGGAAAACCTATCCAGGACACTGACCATGGAGTCCTCCTCTGCTCCCCCTGTGCCTGCCAGTGGCCCCAGCGTAGAGCATTACAATGTTGGCCCCTTCTGTAGATGCCATGCAGGAAAACTCCACAAACTTTTCTGTACAACCAATAACTTAATCACTCCAACCCCCATAGAAGATAGCATTGGTCTCATTTTCTTGACTTGGAAACTCTGGCTTAGAAAGGAAAAGTGGCTTACTCAAAGCCTCCCAGCTAGAGAGTAGCAAAGATACATCTGGAAGCCAGGATTCCTCCCTCCAATTGCACAGCCGGTCAGTCAGTCCTAGGATGCCATATATTTTTTCTAGGATTTTTTTTTGAGGAAGATTAGCCCTGAGCTAACATCTGCTGCCAATCCTCCTCTTTTTGCTGGGGAAAACTGGCCCTGAGCTAACATCCGTGCCCATCTTCCTCTACTTTATATGTGGGACGCCTGCCACAGCATGGCTTGCCAAGCAGTGCCATGTCTGCACCTGGGATCCGAACCCGCGAACTCCAGGCCTCCGAGAAGCGGAATGTGCAAACTTAACCACTGTGCCACCGGGCCGGCCCCTTTTCTAGGATTTAAACCATGTCACAGCCACCTACTCCTGCTCCCAAATTGGGCACTCTCCACATTAAATCCTGCTTCTCAGGCTAAAGCCCTGACCCTCTGTAGACAGGAGATAGGGGCTCCCCCTCCCACCCCGGGGGCCATTCAGGAGGCCTAGCAGCACCTGAGGGGCCCAGCCAGGTGGACAAGAAGAGCCTTCCCATCAGCTTCTTGGATCATGCCTGAAAACAGGGGAGCTGTCTGCCAGAGGAAGGGACCTCGGCACCACGTGGTCCTGTTGTTGGTCGGGACTCTGAGGGGAGGAAATTAACAAAGAAAGCAATGGAGGAGGATGGGTTTGGAATCCGACAGCCCCGAGAGTTCCAATCCAGGCTCTGCTCCTTTGTGTGACCCTGGAGAAGTCACTTTACCTCTCTGAGCTTCAGATTCCTAATTTATAAAATGAGGGTTTTAGCCACATCTTCCTTTTGGGGTCGTGGTGAGGGTGACCTAAGATAATGGCTGCAACGCCCCTAGAACAGTGCTCAGCGCGCAGTAGGTGTTCACCTTACGCTCATTTTTGTCTCTTCCTCTCCTTCCCTTGATTTCCTTTGGTACAGACGACATGGACTGTAATTTTTAGAAAGCTTGTTACTAAAGAGCAAACAGGACACAGAGGACATAATCACAGAGAAGCCGAAATAGGGACATTATTGATTTAATTCTTTAATGTTAAAAAAATTAAGCTTCTAAAAGAGGCTTTCAATCAAGCATATTGTGTGGTTCCAAAAACCCTGGCAGGGTGCGTGCAGCGCCTGCTGTTCTGTGCCACATCGCAAACCCGAGTCTGCGGGTTTGTCCCCAGGACAGTAGAGAACAAGGAGCTGGAAATCCCCAGCTGGGCATCGCCACACCCTCCCTGGGCCCCACGGCTTGCCTCCCTTGGGGCGTGGCATCTGAGCTCTCTGCGACCATTCCTGTGCCCCAGTATCCAGTAAAAGGCTTCTGCATGGCTGACCTAAAAAGCAGTGGGTCAGGAAGGAATGAAGGAAAGAATGAGTGCTTCCCAGGTCTTGGAGCCAAGGGGCGTTTCCTCACTTTCCAGCGTGTCTAGTGTTCTCTTCTCTCTGTGCGCAGGGAGTGGCAGGGTTTGCCGACACGGTCCGTGTCGGGTAGGAAGGGCGGCTCCTCCTAGCCAGGGCCTGTGAGCAGCAGCTGCTCTCCATCCACTCCGCCTCCAGATTCCTCCAGGCTTGGTCATTTGCCTGACTCTCTGGTCCTCAGCCGCTACATTCTCATTTTGGCTCCAACACCCGGTTCCCATCCCAAACTTCAGCCGGTTTCCAGATGTTTGGCTTGACCTTGCCAAACGTGACCTTTTCTCCAAGACGTGACTTCTAGTCTCTGTGCCGGCCACATGCACCACTTCTACCAGTGGCTCCCCACCCCCTGCCTCCCCAGGCCACAGGATTCAGGGTCAGGTCTTCTCCAGCTGGGGGAGCTGGTTGATCTGAAATTAGGTCCTGATTCCAGCACTTAGTTTACGCACACTTAGACATGCTGCTTTGTCTCTCTGAGCTTCAGTGAAAGAAAGTGAGTCGCGGAAGGGGAGGACCATCACTCATGGTCACACATTGGATACTGTTGAGTGACAGCCAGAATCCCAGGTCCCAGACCCTAAGGCCAACACAGGCACCAGTTCCCTTGATGAAAATGTTTCTTCCATCTCAAATTGGAATGTCTTTCTTCTCTTACCCGCCGCCCTCCCCTCACCAGCCTCCTCTTCATCCTTCCTTAGATAAGGGTGGGCCATTTCCAGGGCTGGCTCTCAGCAAATGATGAAGTTTCTAGTCATATGACCTTGGGCAATTCACTTACTCTTGCATTTCAGTTTCATCTTCTATAAAGTGAGGAAACACGTGGGACCCACGGCATGCCAAGTAAGGTAACATTTATAGGTTCTGGGGATTAGAATGTGGCCCTCTTTGTGGGGACCATGATTCGTCCTACCACAAGGCCCTGCCTGGCCCACAAGACATCTGATTGGTCAGGTGTGTGGTCAGCTGAGTCTTCCTGCCACCTGGAGAATTTTAGCCAGGAGCCTCCTGGGGATGGAGAGGATGTTGGGATTAATGGTTCTGGACACTGGTGTTAACAAAGGAACAAAGGAACAAAGACAGGGACAGTGTCCTGGCGAGTAGGGAGCTTGGCCAGAGGGATGACGAAGCCTCCAACCAGGGCTCTGGCTGACAGCTGGGCTGGGAAATAATTTTGAGAGATTCAGAATGATGTCTATTTAAAATGTTCTGTCTCCTTCCCTGGAAATCTACCCAAATTCTTTGGCATGGAGGACTAGACAGAAAGAGCCTGATCACTCCTGTGGGAGGGGAGAAATAGTTGCTAACACCCGTGGTGGGAGACATCCTTTTCCTCGTGAAGATGGCTGTCCTGTGGAGAAGCTGCAATTGCTGAGAATGGCCACCAGATGGGAGAGTGGAGCGCAGCGCTAGTTACACTCTGGGTGGAACTTGACCTGTAGGAGGGAAGCAGGAGGCGCTTGGGATCCAGGGATGCTCCAGTGAGGCTCCAAGCTGGCCTGGGCTGGCAGAGTGTGGGCTGCGCAAGGGGAGAGGAACAGTCAGTCGTTCCCATGTCCCTGGCTCAGGGACTGGCCTCAGAATTCACTGGGCTGGATGCTGGGACACTGGCATTCCTGGGGATTTCATGGCTCCTGGCTCCCCTCTGCTCGCCCCACCATCACTGGGCTCAGTCCGTCCACCGGGGACCCCCATCAGACGAGGAAGGAGGAGCGCTTTATCTTTTATATATGTGTGTCCACATGGCTTCCTGGGCTGGCATCTACACTGAGGCTAGGCTCTCCCTTCTCAGCCCTCCACACTAGCTCGTTACTGGCTGGGGGCCCAAGAAGCCACTCCCTGATCACTCAGAGAGGGTTTGGCAGCTCTCCGAAGACCAGAACAACTGAACTTTTTGCTTTTGCAATTTCATCAAATAAAAGGACAGGGAATACATTGCAACAAAGTTCTCCCCCTGCCTCATTCTCAGAATAATTTGTCTGGAAATGAATTAGAAGCTGATTTGACATGGATTTTAAATGAAAAGGTCAAAGACATTGCAACTCAAAACATTCCTCTCTGTTTAGTCAGCCTGAGAGCCTGTCACCAGGGCATTCCAGCAGAAAGGGCACAGACACCAGGCTCATGGGCAAGGCAGGTGGCAGCTGCTGCCATCTGCTTTCTCTCTGTGAAGTGAGCATTATAATTATGATCATTCCCATCTTACAGATGAGGAAAGTGAGGCCCAGAGAGTGTATTAAGTATCTGTTGCTGCATAACAAATTGCCCTAGAACTTAGTGGCCTGAAATAACAAACATTTATTATTGCATGCAGTTTCTGAGCATCAGGAGTCTGGGATTGGCTTAGTTGGGTGGTTCTAATCCAGGGTCTCCAAGGTTGCTGTTAAGATGTTGGCTTGGGCTGCAGTCATCTGCAGGCTTGACTGGGGCTGGATTTTCTGCTTTCAAGATGGCTCACTCACATGGCTGTTGGCAGGAGGCCTCAGTTCCTCCTCATGAGTTACTCATGAGGCCTCCAGAGGGGGCCTGAGTGTCAGTTTAACACAGCAGTAGGCTTCCTCCAGGCTAATGATCCAATGGAGAACAAAGGGAAGACATGTGCCTTTTTAGGAACTAGCCTCAGAAACCACATACCATCACTTCTGCCAAATTCTATTGATCACACAGCGCAACTATGATCCAGTGAGGGAGGGGACTCTACAAGGACGTGCACACCAGTGGCCAGGGATCATTGGGCGCCATCCTGGAGACTGGCTACCACAGAGAGCTTAAGTAGCTTGGCCATCAAGCGGAGAGTCTGAACTTCACTCAAGGCACCCACGGGTCCTTTGCAGTATGGGCAGAGGCCTTGGAGTGACATTCAGTTAGGCTAAAGATTCAATAATTCATGCTTTGCCCTCTTTATTGAAAAAATGGAAAATTGCTGATAATTATTATTTGTCGAGATATGGGGAAGTAGTCACTTCCATTTGCTGTTGGTGGAAGTGTGATCAAAATGTAAACTTTTACACTTCAACTCAACCACCCTCCTTTTAAGACTCTATTATATTATCTATTATATATATAGTGTATGTGAATATATATTTGCTGTTAGTGCTGTTGAGTCGATTCCAACTCCTAGTGACGCTGTGTACAGCAGAGCTGAGACCTGGCTGGTCTTTTTTGTGTGCCATCCTCGCATCTTCTGGGGCTATATCAGACAATACTCTGCTGCTATTCACAGAGTTCTCACGGCCAATTTTATGGGAAGTGGGTGTCCAGGTCATTCTTCCTAGTCTGTCTCGTTTGGAAGCTCTTCTGAAACCTGTGCACCATGGATGACACTGCTGTTATTTGAAATACTGGTGGCATAGCTTTCAGCATCACAGCATCATGCAGCCGCCAGAGTATGATAACTGACAGATGGATGCTGTGGTTCCCTGACAGGGAAGCAAACCCAGGTTGCAGTGGTGAGAATGCTGAATCTTAACCCGCAGGCCACCAGGGCTGGCTATGAATATATATATGTGTGTGGGTGTGAATACAACACAATTCAAAGACATACAACACATACATGAGCTTTTATAGCAATATCATTTATAATAGGGAAAAATTAGAGACAAATCTGAGATTGGTTAAATACTTGTTCATCATTATAAACAGAACATTATATATCCATGAAAAATAACAAGACAGATATATAGTCCAAGATACATGTCATAGGACAATATATATACATATTAGGATTCCATTTATGTATGTGTGCACAAAACATGTAAATATACATATTTGCTTCTGTTGTTCTATATAAATGCATAAAACACCGAACCTTTAGCACTGGTTACCTGTAGGAGGTAGGACTTTGAGAGAGGCATTTCTACCTTACTCTATTCTGTTTACACTGTTTAAATTGTTTCCACAAGTTCCTTTCATAACTAAATAACTCAATAAAATTCACAGTGATACGATATTACTAACTACCCCATAGGCCTTATTTGAATCTCACCAGGTTTTCCACTAATGCCCTTTTTTGGTCCAGGATCCCATCTAGGCTCCATATGCATTTAGTTGTTGTGTTTTCTTAATCTTCTCTAATCTATGAGAGTTTCTCAGTGTTTCGTTTTGTTTTGTTTTTGGTCTTTCATAATCTTGATACTTTCGAAGAGTACTGGCCAACCGTTTTGTAGAATGACCCTCAACTTGGGTTTGTCTGGTGTTTTCCCACAATTCGATTGAGGTTATGCATTTTTGGCAAGAATACGACAGGAGGAAGGCGCTGCTCTTCTAAGGGCATCATATCACCGATGTTGATGTATCTTATTACTTGTGATACTAACAAGTGTCTCCACTGTAACGTTACTGTTTTCCTAGTCGTATTTAACAAGTGTCTTACAGGGGAGATACTTTGAGGTTATGGAGCTATCCCGTGTCTCGTTCTTCTTTCAATGGTACTTGCCTGTGACAATTATTACCAGGAAGTTTGCCTACTGCTCATTTTCTGTTTCCATCATTCCTGCTACCTTTATTAACTGATATGCTTCTGTAAGGAAGAGCTGTCTCCCTAATTTATTTGTTCAATGATTTATTTATATCAGAATGGAAAATAAACATGTTTTAAAAATCTATTCTTTACAACATTAATACTAATGAAAAATCTTGAATTTTGAGTTTCTTTTTAAATTCGAACATTAGGATTTATTTAATTTATTTTTATTTTTTGTGAGGAAGATTGGCCCTGAGCTAACATCTCTTGCCAATCTTCCTCTTTTTGCTTGAGGAAGATTGCTGCTGAGCTCACATCTGTGCCAATCTTCCTCTACTTTATGTGGGATGCCACCACAGGATGGCTCGATGAGCAGTGCTAGGTCCGCGCTTGGGATCTGAACCCGTGAACCCCAGGCCGCCAAAGTGGAACGTGAGAACTTAACCACTATGCCACTGGGCCGGCCACTGGGCCGGCCCCTGTTTTTTTTTCCCCCCAAGAAAGAGAACCAATAAGTTTTGGCAAAGCAATCCCCTATCATGCAGGGCAAGAGAGGGCAGAGGCTTTTGTGGATAGGGGTGCAGGTTTGGGGCCAGAACAGAGCTTGAGACTCCTGGCGGCACAGAGATTCTTAATTCCATTTTACAGATGATAAAATGGCTCAGAGAAGCTAATTTGGCAAATCGTGCTGGAGCTGGGGTTAGAACCCCCATCTGTCTTATTCCAAGACTCACATGCATTCCACTATCCTCCTTCCAACATCAGAAGAAGGTGAGCTTGAAGGTCCCTGGAGACTATGGAGTCTCCAACTGCGTGGAGCTGTAACCCCAGCTTCCCTTCCATGGGACTCAGGCTGGAGACTCGCTGCCCTGGGGCAGCCTCAGCTGCTGTTCCGCAGAATCACCCCATCTGAGCCTCAGAGACAAGGTTTTCTTTTAGAAAGCCTTTCAGCTCTTCCCCACCTGACACGACTCCATCCGCCTGCCATTCTCGTCTGCACATAATTTAATTCGTCTTCGGCACAAAGAGAAGAGAAATCAATTGTGTGTGTGTGTGTGTGAATGTGTGCGCATGCATGTGTGCGCGCGCGCATGTGTGTGGCAGTGGGGGGAGTGAAAGAGAACCAGATAAAACACCCCCAATACTGGGGTCAATTCAGATCCCATTGTTCCCTGCAGTCGTCTCCCATCAGGCTTGTCGACATAATGCACTGAAAGCTCATGTCCTCTCTGGGTTTCCTAGAAGACAAGGGACTTTCAGTTCTCGGCTTACACATCCTAGAGGAAGCCGTATTTGATCTCTGCACGACATCACACTCCCTGCCATCACACCGGCTCACGGCACCTGTGTCCTCCTTTGTAGCACTGTCCCCAGGGCCCTGCTAATTTCAGTAACTATTTCACTTACGCATCACATCCCCACTAGACTCTGAGCACCATGGTGGACCACTACCATATTTCCTTTTATGAGCAAGGAAGGCGAGCATCCATAAGGAGAGAATAGAAATCAGGAAGTGTAGTCTTTTTTTGCGTTTGCACCTGGGTGTTGCATACCAGTTAGCTCACCAAACGAGGATTTACTGTGGGAAGCTCTGAGTTTTCTGAAAACACGAGAGTTAGACGTCATTGAATCCACACTGAAGCTGGGGATTGATTTTATGTTTTTTTGATCGTTATAAAGGGAGAGCAGTGGGCCAGATTCTTATAGTAGGGCAGATGTCCTTATAAGATATCCAAATTTGTGAATTCTCAGAAACCGTGGGCCGTACACCACCGGATAGGTGAGGTGGCCGAAAAGCCCCGAGATGTTCTCAAAAGAGCCACAAGATGGAGCTGCTGCTGCTTCCCAGGCCCGTCCACCGAGACCCGGCCAGGAGCGGCTGGAATAAGTGCTGTAAAAAGCGCCGTGCAGGTTAGAAGTGATTGCCTGACCCAAACCCTGCTTGACTGGCATTGGATTTTGGCGAATGATGGAGGCTTCCTCACAAGGAAGGCTTTTGGAGAAGGCCTCAGTGAAAGGCGTGTCTTCGTGGCTACGTTTGCCTGGGTCTCCCCTGAGGGGAGAAGGAGAAATGGCTGGATCCTGAACCAGCAACCTGTTTCCCCAGAACCGTCAGTTGCCGTGAGCCCTCCAGCAGCAAGGCTCCTATTGGTCGTTCTCTACAGGCCAAACCTGTCTCAGATGGGTTTGTCCATCCAGCGTGCGGGTCAGCAGTTGCACCACGGAGCTGGGTCCCATTGGTGACATGAGGATCTGTTCTAGCTGCTTGAAGTCTGGTGTTTCATTGTGAAACACAGGCCTGCATGCATCCGTTCATTCAGTAAGCATCACGCTCTTGCTATGGCCAGGTGCTGTGCTAGGTACTGGGGTTACCACTGCAAATAAGACAGCCAGGGATTTGCGCTGGAGTTTCCCTTGAGCCCTGTCTGCCCTGATCCAGCCTGATTCTGGCCAGTCCTTGTAGTGGAGGCTGCTTTTCCCACTGTCCCAGTTTCCTGCTGGGTCGTGCTGTGCCTGAATGGATGTCTTGCATAGTTTCTCTGAATTGTAGTTTTAATGCTGCCTCTGAGCCATTCCCCAGGAGTCTGCCTATACCTGGGCACCTCATCTGACGGACAAGTAAGCTGGCCTGAGTTAGGGTGACTAAGTGACCCCACTTGCTTGCGACTGATGGGGGAGGTAGTCCCACGAGGCAGAACATTCAGTTTTAAAATAAGGACTGACAGGTTTCCTGGCCTGTGGGTCTTTCAGTGTTAAAACCTGGGAAGTCCTGGGCAAATCGTGACCTGCTGGTCGCCCTGGGTCAGTTTCCCCATTCATATCCCTGACAGCCCTGCCCTCCTCTTCTTCCCACCACCCTGTGTTTCTGAGGTCCCAGCTGCTGGACTGTGAAAAGCCCGTGGTAGCCCCTGCCTGTCCTGTGCTGGCTGTCACTTTGGAGCTGATGGGCCAATGCTCGCTGCAGGGACCGTGGCTTAGCATGAGCGATCACCTTGGACAAGTCACTTAACTTCTCCACCTTAGTTTCTTTGGTTGTAAAATGGGTGTGATTGTCCCTGTCTCACAGATTTGTTGAGAGGATTAAGTGAGATCATGCATGTAAAGTGTCAGGTGTGAACCTGAACATGTGGGCACAGCAAGATGTCCATGATGGATCAAGTGAAAAAAGCAAATGGCAGAGCAGTATGTGAAAGCAAGTCTAATGCCCAATGGACTGGATGCAGAAGGCAGGGCAGGCAGGGCGGGTTGCGGGGCAGTGGCTGGGCCGGGCAAGCAGGGAGACTGGAAAGGCAGGCAGCCCGGTGAGCTTCCTTAAGAAGCTTAGATTTTACTCTTCTTGCAACAGGGAGTCAGTGAAGGATTTTAGGCAGGGGAATGACCCGACCAGGTTTGGGTTTTGGAAACACCCCCCTCACCCCCACCCCACACTCATCCTCGGCTGCTATGTGGGTGTAATGCCGGTCACAGAAGCTACTCAAAAATATTCCCCTTTTCCTTATGATAGTTGCATTTTTTTCCCTTAGAGTCTCTCCTGTCCCTTCGCCTCATTTATTCAGCAAACATTTATGAGCACATACTCATTTAGGTCCAAGGGGGTTGAAACCCCTGGCAGGGGGACCAGGTTGCCCAGGGCTCCTACCTTTGATAGCGCCACCCCAAGGCTGATCTGTAAGATCCTGGCTGAGCTCTGGTCCCAGGGGTCCCTGAGGCTGCCTGCAGATCAGACCACGGTGAAAGGGCCAGTGGAGGCTGAATGAGAGACCCAGACCATGGGCAGACCTGTTGTCTCCCTGAGCTCAGTTTCTCTACATCAGGTGAGCTCTGAGCATGTGCCTTGTTGAGCATTGCTCCTGAGCCTCTAGAACCCCCCTTGCTTCTGAGTGCTGCTCTTCCGGGTTCTTGATGCTAAGCCCTGCTCTGGGGGTTGCTCCTGGAGTCAGACCTGGGACTGAGGTGGGAAGAGGGGCAGCCTCAGCCTTAGGGAGGGGCATGGGTACACTCGGACACCATGCCACTCCAGATAGAGTCAAGGGGCTTGTCGTCTGTCCCTGGTGCCCCTGACTGTTGGCACCAGACTCAGCTCTGCCCTTGGCCAGGCTCTCCTGTGCATTCCTGCACCTGCTGGCCCCAGAGCATCGCTGAGATTCACGGCCTGTGCTCGGCCTCCCCTGCCTCCTTCCCTGCTCTGCCCTGGCTCTGCTCCTCCACTTCCTCTTTATCTCCACGACCCTGACTTCAGTGTAGACCAGGGGTTTGTACTCGCCGTGCCCCCAGCATTTGAACCCACAGATTCTGACTTCTTTTATTCCTCCTGCTGCCTTGGGTAGAACTTGCTGCCTGAGATCTGTCCTTAAAGATCCCCATTCCTGGTGGCTAGAGGTCACCCAGGACAGCCAGTCTCATGTGAGGTATGTGTGGATGGGGGGATTTGCGTGGGCACCACAGGACTCGGTAGAAGCAGAATCAAGGCTGGGCCAGGTTGATGTGAGGGGTCCTGGCATAGAGCCAAGCCATCCCCGACCTCTGAGAGTCCCTGGGGAGGGCCGTGGGGTCCCAGCAGGATTTACCCAAGTTTTTCACCTGAAAAGGCATAATCTCCTGGGGCCGCCAGAAACCCCAAGTTTGGGATTTAGCCAAGTTGGGAACCAGAGAGGTGGCTGGCTGTCGAGGTGAGAACAGGTGACTAGTTAAAAGTGACACTGGGGAGTTTGGTCAAACGTTTCATTGGCTCAACAGCATCTTTTTCCATTGGAGATGGTGCTGGAGGGAAATGGATAGTGCTTACCCCAAAGTCCTGCCTGGTCCACCTGCAAGGAATGAACAATTCTATACCCTGGTTTTGTGAGCCTGATGAGAGAGTTGTGGCCTCACTGGAGAGAGGTCCCAAGGCAGATACGAGGCTGAGCTATGACGAGGCACCTGAGCGAGGCCCCTGGGAGGGGGCAGTGGGGCGAGCATCACTTTGAGATGAGACTGGGGTAACCATCGAGGAGAGCATGAGAGCTGCCATCAGGGTCCTGCCAGAGGAAGGGAGGAATCCAGGGGTCGCTTATTGCTGAAGGAAAGAATGAATAACCACAGGGAGAGGAGACTGGGCTTGCTCTTCCCCCAGAAGCATCACCTGCTGGCCAGGCCCCCCCACCCCATCAGGCAGCCTGTGACCCTCCATGGGCTGCAGTCGATCGGGCAGAGCTGCTGTGGTCCTCTTTCCACCGAACCACAGCTCTGCCCTTCCAGACAGTGTTAGGCATCATCAGGAAAAGACAGAGAAGTCAGCGTGGGTCCCTTGGATTCCCACTGAGGAGGCTAATTAACCCCTGAAAGCCTCAAATTTTCTCATCTTTGAAGTCTTTTCTTTTTTTTTAAATAACAATTTCCTTGCAAGTTTGCTGTGCGGATTAAATGAGATAAACAGGCGCAATAGGACTGGCACAGTGTCTGGCTCACAGTGAGTGTCCCAATTCTAGACCTGGGAGCTCACAATGCCCAGACTTGTTTCATAAACGTTGGCTTTCTTCCAGGCCCCAAGGTCACCCTTAGAATCAGCTGCTGGGCAGAGTCAACCCAGCTGACCCTCTGCCGCCCTGCACAGCACCGCCAACTCAGTCTATAAATTCACAGGTGTTCACGAAGGTGTCAGTGTTAGGAATAAATGGTAATATTTCACATTGGCAAAGGCCTTTTACAGTGTTTCCACATCTGTTACCTTAATTTAAGTGGCATTCAATCTTTTCGGGAACAAACATGGGGTATAAGTTAACTTTAAAGCAATCTCATTTGTATAATCTTCACAATAGCCTGAGTCGATATTATCCTAATTTCATAGATAAGAAAATGTTCACCCAACTGTAAGACAGAGTGTACGTATGGTCTTATACTTCCTTGCTCTCTTCATTTCTCTCACTAAGAACCAGATTCTCCACTCCCATTGCTGCTGTCTGGGTCAGTCCTCCTTGCCTCTCCTTTGGAGCATGATTATAGTCTCTGTTCTCTCTGCCTCCAATTTCCCTCCTTTCATCCTACTGCCCACAGCAATTGGTCTAAGAGTAAAAAGTAATCATGCCAATCCTTTGTTTAAAAAAGACACAAACCAGTCCCGGATGTCCTCTCACATGCTATAGTGCGATGCACCAGACTCTCCATGATCTGGCACCTGTCTACCTTTCCAGCATTATCTCTCATCACACTTTGCCTTGCTCTCCACTAGCATTTCTTCTTCTATGCCAAGGTAGATTCTGCTCAGCCTGCTAGTATACTGGTTTATCTATTTTATTATTAATATTTTTTTGAAATATGAGCTCTTGGAGCTTTGAAAAATCACTGGTTCAGCTCTTTTTCTGTTTTCAAGTGAATTAATTCCTGTTATCTTTGGTTATTCATCCCGTTCCCTCTAGTTAGGATTTCCTGGCTGTGTTGGCTCCCTGTTCTGCTTCCCACTCTGGGTGAGCTCAGTCTCCCTTGGCAACAGTCAGTGGGAAGAGCATCTGAGCAGAGGTCTTCCTTGCTTGTTTTGATCTTGGAATTTGCCTCTTCAGTGCATGGTTGCTTCTACGCAGCCACATTGACTGGTAGAACAGTCAGAACAGTGTGCAGGAGAATTTTTACCTGCATTGACTGCTGATAGTCAGTGAGAAGATGTCAGTCTGTAGTGCCCCCAAGGTTTTGAAAACTGCAAATTTGGTTTCATATGTTTATAAAACTCAAAATCCTCCTATTTTTTTCTCCATTCAGGTCCATATTTGTATCTATCTTGGGGGGGTCTTCTGTTGCCACCTATCCTGAAACCATATTAGGCAGGCACTTCTTGTTTCTTTTATCTTGCTATTTTAAAATGGGGTTTGTGGTCCTAGACAACCTTGTTCTGTACCTGTGGAATAATAAAAATCCTACAGTGGTAATACTTGTACAAGTATGCAAAGATTTGTGAGTGAGAATGTTCATTGCAGCAATATTTGTAATATCCAAAGTTGGAAACAACTGAAACATCAATCAATAGTGGACTTGTTAAATACATATAATTATACCCATACAGCTGAACATTATGTCACCATTGAGAGAAGCCCATATGTACTAATATGGAAAGTTGTCATTTATATGATTAAGTGAAAAGAACTAATTTTATATAAAGTATGAAAGTATGATCTCATTTCAGTTAAAAAAGATTATTACTTGCATATATACTCTTGTTAATAGGCTAGAAAAATTTTGAAGGCATATGCAAACTGTAACATTAGTTAAGGGAGTAGGGGTTCAGAAGGGCTTGGAATTAGAGAAAACAGAGGACATTCTCATTCAAGTCATACATTACTGAATGTTTACTTTTTTATGTACAAAAATAATATGTTACTATTATAATCAGGAAAAAAGTTTTAAATGTTTGTCTTCTGGGATGCAACCAAAGCTATTATCAGTGGCAAATTCATTGCCTTTATTGCTAGAATCACTAAACAGAAAGAATGAAAATAAGCTTCTAGATAAATAAATAAAATATAAAGTAGGTTTCACAGTAGTTTAGAAATAAATGGACATAAGTAAAAGGTAATAAGAAGGCAAAATTAAATGTACAAGGGCAAGTAAAAAAAACATAGGCTAATTTTATCATCAACTGGAGCCAGCAACATATAAGGGGAAGCAAATCTAGCATGTATCTAGTTATGCTTTTGTGGGCAAGTATGGTTTGCAAAACACTTGAAAGAAGCAACCAAGTCTTAGAATTTGTGGTGCATATAGTCTAGTGCAATCTGAATTTTGACTTCTGTTTGAAATAAACATTGTTCAAGAGGTAGTTTATCTTTCAGTGATTTGGCTTTCTTTTTTTGTTTGTGCTAAATTTTGTGCTAGTTTTTTATTATTAGGTTTCATTGTATTGTGTTTGAAAAATGTGCTATGTGCTATTTCTACTTTTGTGAATTTACTAAGGTTTTCTTTATTAACTTCTGTAAATGCTCCATAGGTACTTAAAGAGAATATTCTTTTTTTTGAGGGTGTAAAGTTTGAAACTTATATATTGGATCGATCTTACTGAGTTTATGGTCAGGTCCTGTTTCATCTTGGTTGTTTTTAGTCCTCTTGATCTGTCATGTGATAAGAACTGTCTTTTTTTTTTTTTGAGTTCTCTTTGTATCTACAACAGCTTATGTATTATATATTTTGATGACACATGCTACTTAGTGCTTAAAAGTTCAAGGTGACTACATTTTCATTGTGGAATAAAACTTTCATTGTAATTGGCCCCATTATTCTGTTTAATATCTTTTCACTTTAGATTAAAATTTGATCTTATTGTCAAGAACACTGATTTTTTAATAACAGCTTTATTGAGATATAATTCACATACCATACAATTGCCCATTTAAAACTTACAATTTGATGGGTTTTAGTATATTCAGAGAGTTATGTAATCATCACCACAACCAACTTTTGAATATTTTCACCATCCCAAAAGAAGTCCTGTACCCTAGTTAGTGGTCATTCTCCATTTCCCCCCATCCTCTGAGCCTTACACAACCACTAATCTACTTTCTGTCTCCATAGGTTTTCCTATTCTGGACATTTCATATACCTGGAATGATACAAGATGTGGTCTTTTGTAACTGGTTTCTTTTACTTACGATGTTTTCAAGGTTCATCTATGTTGTATCCACGAAGTAACAATATTTCATTCCATTTTCTTGCTGAACAATATTCCGTTGCATGCATATACATTTTATGCATAGACATTTGGGTTGTTTTTACTTTTTGGCTATTGTAAATAATCCTGCTGTGAGCATTCATATACAAGTTTTTGTATGGACATCTGTTGTAATTTCTCTTGGATATATATGTAGGAATGGAATTGCTAAGTCTTATGATAACTCCTTTTTCCTTTGATGTTGTTCATTTTTCCCCTTCTTTTTTGGTAAGAGTGTTCTGTCTTTCTGAGTAATGGTAACCTTTTGTCTGTAACATATGTTGAAAATATTTTTGCAAGTTTATTTATTGGTCATATGGAAGGTTTACATTTTTATGTAGTACAATCTGTCAGTCTTTCCCGTTTGCTTTCTATTCTTGACTTCATGTTTAAAAAAACGCCCTCACCCTCCTGGAATTATGAAACTGTTTACCTAAATGTCCTTATGGTATTCTTCTGCATATCCTTTTTATGTTTACAACTTTGATTTGTCTGGATTCTATTTTGGTCTGACGAGTGAGATAGGCATCCAGCTTAATTTTTTCCCCAAAGGACTAGTCAGTTGGGAGAGAGTTAGCAAGGCTGTTTTCCTTCATCTCTTCCTGCATCTTGGTCCTAGGATGGCAACAGCTTCAGCTCACTTCTGGGCATTCCTTCTTGCATCCTGGAACCTGGGGACCTGCCCCAGATGCAGATTGGTGTGCACCAGGAGTCCACACATCCCCCAGCTCTCTGCTTGGGCAACCGGCATCATTTTTCAAGGAGGGTGCACCAAGGTTTCGTGAACCCTGTAGGCCACTTGGGTTTCATTGGGCAAGTGCAGTGGAGCTCTCAGCATCCTGCTTCCTCTGCACTTGCATCAAGGTGAGGCAAGACTAGGGGGCACTTGTATTTCCTTGGGTAAGTTTCAGAGTGGTTTGTTGGTATGCTGCTTTTTAATTTCTTTTTATATCAGTATTTTTTTCTGCCTCCCACAATGCTGTGGATCTCAGCATCCCCTCCTTTCCCCCACATCCTTCCTGAGCTCTAGCAAGGCTCTCCCTGCCTGCTAACACCTGTTCCCTGCCTCAGACTACAGGAGGAGGAGTGCTATACTCTTCAATACAATGAGGCTGAGTAATGCCCAGAGAGGGGAAGTGACTTAAACATGGTCACACAGCCAATGTGTGGCAGAGCTAGGGCTAAAGCTTGGACACTTTAACTCATAAATCAGGAGTTTACTCTAGCATCTTATACATCTATGTGGTTATGAGCACACATCCTAGAACAAGAGTGTCTGAGTTCATACCCCAGCTCTGTTACTTATTAGCTGTGTGAACTGAAGTGAGTTACTTCCCTTCCCTGAGCCCCATTTCCTTATTTGTAAATTGAGGATAAACTAGCATTTATCTCACAGTGTTGTTGTGACGATTATAGGAGAAGCTATGTGTAAGGCACTGAGAACATTGCCTGTGCACTACGTAAGGATTAGATATCTTTGTTGTGTGGTTCTGGATACAAGGCCCACAGCAGTGTGAGATCTTGTCTTCCTCTTGCCCATTGCTATGAAGTTTTGATGGTTCAAAGAATTCTTTAATTAAAAATTGACAATTGTTTGTACAACTTCAAATGCCCTAAAAACGAATAACAATAATAACAATAGAATAACAGTAGACACTGGCTATTTCACACGCCGATCTAAAAATAGTGGGCGCGAGAGATGTGGATCTATAGTTTCCTTGACTGCGACGTGCAAAAGCCAAGAGAACTCATGAACAGATCCGATGAACACCACTCCTTTCTCCATCCCAAATGCAAACTGCAAAAGGAACTGGGTTGGAAAACCTTCAAGCACATCCTCAGATAAATTCCAGTTTGTTTTCAGTCTACATTCTAGAGGACAGAGTTTTGGCAGGAGAGCAAGTACCTTTCTACAGGGGCAGGCGAGGGGAGGGCGAAGTGTGTCTGCAGGGATTAGGGGCATCTTTGTTTCCTTTTTTGCACACTTGGCCTATTGATTGTTTAATAATCAATTCTCCAACACACTTCCTACTGGCTTCCTTTCATTTTGAAGTGTCCTTAAGTTGGTGCATGAACACCTCTTTCCTACCTCCCAGAACTGCATCTGTCACTATCTTTTATTAACATCACGTTGATGTTAAGACAGAGTCCACTTCTCACCCTGGTGCAGGACCAGCTCAGGGAGAAGGGGCTGGTCTTTGTCGTATGTTACAGGGTAATTCCAAGGCAGTAACTGGTTCGCTCCTGGGTGGAGCAGAGTTAAATTTCACGCAGTAGAGGCCGCTCCAGCCTGGGACTGGAGGTGCCTGTTGTAAATGGGTGGGGGCTGGCATTCTTCTCCCAGTGTGTATTGTAAAGTGTAAGGTGAACTGTGAGTCCCCATGTGAAGATGCTGCAAAGAGGCGTGGTGTGAGCTGGAGGCTGGAAAGAAATGTGGGTTGTGGTTTGTGCACAAACAAAGAGAAAAGTTAGTCAAAAGGGAAATGATAAAAGAAAGAATAAAACCAATGGCAAGTAGGAAGCCAAGGTTCTAGAAAATAGCTGAGGGTGGACAAATGGGGCAGGTACAGGAATGATGAGCCCTGCATGGCTATAGGTACAGGGGCAGCCCTGGTCAGGGATGCTGACTTAGAAAGCTCTCTTTTCCTTCCTTCTTAAGACCAGAGGGGATGGGTACTGTTTCAATCTGGGACCAGAGCAAGGGTTCTAAATTTGGGATCCACTGAAGGGTCCTAGATAGAATTTTAGGAGTCTGTGAACTTAGATGGGAAAATCTTATATTTTTATTTTCGCTAACATCTAATTGAAATTTATTGTTTTCTTCAATAATTGAATGTAGACAACGAGCTGTAGCAGCATTAGCAGGACCTGTGACTTTGTTACCAATAAAAATCACAGATATTTGAATTTTACTGCACACTGTAGTTATTGCAGATATCTCGAACATCATTCATGCTCATCACCACTTTGATCTCGAACATCA